>NC_137965.1:9097221-9354721 GCF_963924665.1 Micromys minutus
TTGAGACCCACTGTTGTAGACTATTATGCAGTTAAGTAGCTTCTCTACCGTTTACCAGCAGTAACAGTGGCCAACAATAATAAAAACATAAACAGGTGCTTCAATTTGCTAAAATCTTCCTGGAAAGCCCGATATAGCTGTCTCCTGAGAGGCTCTGCCACAGCCTGACAAATACAGAGGTGGATGATCACAGCCAACCACTGAACTGAGAACGGGGTCCTTAATGGAGGAGTTAGAGAAAGGATTGAAGGAGTTAAAGGGGTCTGCAACAATAAGGACAACAATACCAACCAACCAGAGCTCCCAGCTCTAACCCACTATCCAAAGAGTAGAAATGGATAGACCCATGGCTCCATCTTCACATGTAGCAGAGGATGGCCTTGCTGGGCATCAATGGAAGGAGAAGCGGGGGGCGGGGGGGGGATGATGGGGGAATGGAGGAGAATCCAGGAAAGGGGATAACATTTGAATTATAAATAAAATATATCCAATAAAAAAAAGAACACAAGCAAAAAGAAAAATTTCTTCCCGGAAACAAGAGTTTTTGTCAAGAGGGTGGCTCACACCTGTCACCTTCAAACTCAGGAGGCTGAGGAAGGAGGACCACCAGACTGGGCTACACTACAATCCTACTTTAAACTGCACTACTGTAAAATCTTATTGGTTCAACAGTGCTATGGCCTCTCCTCATTTTTATACTTAGCCCTTCCTGGACCTAAGAGGATAAACATGAATGTGGAGTAGGGGAAAGCTACCTAAAACATATGTTTGAAGCAGGAGCCACTGAAGCATTCTAGGGTATACAAATGTCTAATTCAAGAACACTGTAATGCTCCTTTGGTATACATGGGAGTTGGTTCTGGACCTTCTCAAATAAAGATGTGTGATGTTCAAGTCCCTTATATAATGGTGTATCCATTTCTTCCCATACACTTTACATCATGTCTAGGTTACTTATAATACCTAATACAACGTAAGTGTTGTGCAGTTATGTTACATTATTTAGGGAATAATGCAATAAGGACAGTCTGTGCATGGTCAGTACATTTTTTTCAGCAAGTATTTTTTTGTGTGCAGCCGGTTTAATCTACATGACAGGAAAGCTACAAGGACAGAAGGCCAGTTTCACATGCTAATCAGCGGTTGCTCTAGACAGGAGGAGCACTAGGGTGAGGACAACACTCACAACACTTTCCCAAGAAAAGTAGCCAGATACCTTAAAATTCTGTGAGAACGGAGTAAGTGTTCAGCTGACAACAACCCTCACTGTTGCCGAGCATCTGGTAGCACATGTCTATCATCCCAACCACCTAGTAGACGAGGCAGGATTACAAATTCAAGTCCTGTCTAGTTACTGAGCCTTGTTAACTCTGTGCAACTCTCCATCGAAGTAAAAAGAGAGCTGGGAATCAGCTAAGTAAGAACATCTGCACAGCACAAGGAAACCGCCAGGCTCAACCTCCAGTACTACAATAAATAAATACTTGACAAGTCACTGTTTCTTCTGTAGAGTGCAGGCAGCAATAAGCTAATGAAAGTAATATCTGCCCAGCACACCTCAGGTATTCAAGTGTGGAAATTAGGGAAACACATCCACAGGCTTCTGAGACATTTTAAATATTCATTAAGGGTTGATCTCTATCTCTGAGGCAACAGTAAATATGAAGACTTAAGAACTGCATCAACTATAGTAAATATATTTTAAAATATACTTGTATCTTTTACACAGAGCCTATATTGGAGAAGAACCTAACTGAAGTAGAAACTGAAAGGAAACTGTAGCAATCCAAAAAGAACCAAAGGTAAAATGGTGAGGTGAGCCTGAGGGATATGAAAGAACCAACCAACTAGAATTTGGAAATAAAGAGGACAGAGAAGATCAGCCCTCCCTCCCGAATCTCTGGTTTAGGTGCTTAATAGACAAAGATGCCCCTTTCTGACATGTAAGTGGGTAGAGGGGAAGAGTGAGCTGGACATGCTGGGTTTGAGAAAGCGGAGATAATCAAGCAGAGATGCTCAGTGGATGCTTGTATATTGTGGTTTAGGCTCAATAGAGAACACAGGAGCATACTGATATGTACTCTATAAATTACACCAATTTATATCTTCAAGACCAGGTCTCTGTAGAAATTTACACTACCAGAGAACAAGTCATTCTATATATAAATACTAGTGACTAAGGACAAAAGCAATTATACTATCTTATTCCAAAGGACAGAGACACATCTAATCAACTGTCACCAGAAATCATTCTTGGGGGGAAAATTGGTCAAAGTCTCAAGAAAACAGAAAAGCAGTTTTCTTTTTTTTGTTAAGACTGGAGCACTGAGTAAGACAAAACCTACGGGTCAAGAATAAAGTTCCGTGATTCTGAGTGCTATGCAGCCAAATATAGTTTATGCAAGCTGTTATATAAAGATCTGTATGATGGGTATTTAGTCACAGATACCTGTGATATCTTGGATAGTGCTTCAAATAGAAGAAACTAGGCAAAAGCAGAATGTAGTTAAAATTTATGTCTGCTTAAATTTCCATATCACTTTTCTAAATTACACACACTCTTCTGCCATAAAGCCAGTGTCCCCATAAACAGTAACAACGTCTCTAACAGTGTCCCCATAAACAGTAACAGCGTCTCTAACAGTGTCCCCTAAACAGTAACAACGTCTCTAAGCTTGTCATCTCACCCTTCAGCCTTAGCACCCAGACTTGGTGGTTACTTACTTATTAGTAACTGTGGTAACAGTTACTTTTTTGTTCATCCTAAAAAAGACACCATTAAACATGGAGACAACTGAAGGCCCAAGTAAATCCTTTTCTAGGTCCCTCAACTGTTTCATGCAGAAATGTCTCTGTCAAAACTGGAAGATGACAGGCAATAGCATGGTCATACAGTTGTGGGAGAAGAGCAAAGGAACTGCTCATCTGAAGATACAAATGTTACAACAGAAGTTAGATTCAAGAAGTCTAGGAAATACTAGTGATTGTGACTAAAAATTCTTTCATTATCAATTTAATGAAAGTACATTGTAGGATATGGTCACTGTCAAAATGTATTAGATACATTATACCATAGCATTAGTAAATGCCTATTTGATGTTAAGAGAGATTGGTAAGTCAAAATCAAACTGACCTTTTCTTTTATCTGCCAGGTTGAATTTCCTTCTGGATACTTCTTCTTCCCCCACTGCAATATCACCATTCCACGAGACTGAAGCAAACTGCCACAAACATCTCTCATTAGCCTGGATACACAGGCAAGCTGGCATAAACTGAAGCCATCAAGGAAGCCTGCAATATGTTGGAGTAACTCGAAAGGGAGACTACTTAGATGGTCACTCCGTAATCCCAGAACACAGTTTCTAGATGGCTCTTCTAATACTGTAGATACACATGGCTGAACACCAAAAGACCTTAAGTGGCGGTCATGTATGACCTTTGCTCCTTGTGTTGATGGGCAAAATCTACGCTGAGAATAGGTACAGCCATAATAAGCTAAAGGACACCTCTGCTCCATCCATCCATTGAGTCCAGCATGAATGTCACCATGCACGTTCTTAAAATGGGAAGAAAATTCTTTTCTCCTAAATAACTGTCCACACACAAAGGTAAACATTGAACGCTGCTTAGGCTGGTACCTAGCAACACATTCCAAAACTAAGTCCAGCCCAAGTGTCTGAAAAGGGCTTGGATTTGAAAGCTGTGGATTGGCATGATCACAAGCTGAAGCTGAAGCTATTTCTCCAACCATTGTATTTGTAGCTAATATTGCAGATGGAAGTGAAAAAGTCTGTGTCCCAAAGTCAACTCGATAAACGTCAACCATGCGGCTATCAGATATGCCCCTCCCACCCGGAGAATCTCCCAGACAAAACAGTAATGCTGCTGTAATCAGATCTATTCCTTGGAGGCCCATGGGATCTTCTGCAACTTCTAAATCCGTTGTATCGACTGATTTGTCTTCCTTTGAGAGATACCATGAATTGGAAAGAAACTTGAATGAAGGCGCATGACTGAAAGGCAAGCCATTAATATCCTTTAAGTCCCCTAAGTCTACTTTTTTCCAACACAAGCCCCCATCATCATCTTCAACTGGCCTGAGGATATGCTGAAATGTGTTATCTGGCAAAGCACTGAAAGGACTCCCTTCCTTAAGTTGTTTGGCTACTGGAAGTGAACTGGAAGGTTCTGAAGTACCATCTGCTTCCACACAGTCTCCATTTGTTAGGTTACTTTCAGTGGAATCACCATGAGAATTTTGATCTTTGTCTTTGACCTGTATATACATCTTTTCCAAGGAAAAGCCATTACAAAGAGCAGAAGTACCATAAGAACTTGTGTTTACGTCGCATAATAAATCACTTGAGCCATTTTGTTCAGCCTGAGCATTCCGACTTGTGCCATTATGATCAACTCCACCGACTGCCCCCACCTCACCCTCATCGAGGTGGTCCTGGTCTTTCGAGCTCCTATCCTGGGAGCTTTCTCTGTTATTCTCCTCATCCTCGTTCTTTGTGGTAGCATGGAGACTTGTATTCAACAGGCCAATGTCTCTTGTGGCAGAATTTAGGATATCTAATGCAGCAGCCAAACTTCTGGTTGTTTCTACAGTAGCTTGATAAAGTGCACCGTATGATTCTTCATCAACAGATACCAACCCATTAGGACGTGGTATTTCTTGAACACTTGATTTCACTGAGATTTTTTCTCTAGGTTCAGACATTTTATCAGTTGCTTTTGACATCATGGTGGCTACTTTGAGGGATTCCAAAAGCATTCTTTGATCCTGAAGAGCCAAAGCCATGTCTAACTGTGTCACTTCATCAGCATCTCGGCTTAGACTTTCATATGATTTCCGGTCTGAGTAACTAACAGGCCATCGGTTCCATTCCATAGTACAGCACACCACACTTGCTGGACACACTTCTAGATGCTCAGCAACTTTATTCCGTGCCAGGGTAAACGGACATCCAAAGTTACTATTTAAGCAAGGCACTCGTTCAGAGGGGCACAAGAGCCGATGCTCGTCAGCTTTACAAGAATGGAAAACTGCTCCACAAACCAATGGGCAACCAATCAAGTCACAGGAGACCCCAGGCTCTGGTCTGGTCATACACCTTCTACTGACACAATTCACACAGTGTGAGTGCTGCTGTACCTCTTCTTCCATAATGGCCAGTCCAGCTCTAGTTTTGGAAATAGAAAAAGTTAAAGACATTAGACAAATAAAATAAATTCAGAACTGCATAATAAATTGAACCACTAATATACCTGATTATTATTGAGAATGAAATATATAAAGTGCATAAAAACACTTAAGTGGTTATTTTGATATGATTAATATATCTTAGAGGAACTTAAGCACTTCAAGTACTCAAATATAGAAAGTACTGTATACTAAATAAGTTAATTCTAATGACAGTACTATTTTTAGCACCCGACTTCGAGATTACTAGACTTTAGCTTTCCAGTTTCAATGACTTTGGTATGCCTCACTGCAAGTTTCTCATCAAGCAGCTGAGAATAGTCAGCATTTCAATATGACATTTAGCCAAATTTTTATTAGTTTCTTTCCTCCCTCTAAACATATGAATTCATGTTTATCTACTTTATCTACTAACCTCTTCTCTATGGTCATAAGAAATTCTACAAACTATCAAAGGCTTAACTAAAACATACAGCAACTTTATCTGGAAAATATTGGATCATATATTCTGGGATCAATACAATAGAAGAAAAATGGTAACACAGAGAAAATAGTTCACATAAGAAAGGGTTATGTCAGGTAAATTAGTAAGAGAAAGAAGGACATCCATTTCTAAAGTAACAGCATAGGAACTGACAAAACATGTCCAAAGCTCCTAATATTAATGGATTGGGATAAAATGCCATAAGGATCTGAGAACGAGGCCAAATGGAAATTGGGCCAATCATGAGTGGTATGTGCTCGTCAATGGATTTCCGTCACTTAGGAAGTGAACGTCACTGATAATTTTAAGGGTAGAGAAATTGTATCCATCAAATAGTAAGAAGAATTACAGACATACTCTCATCTTAAAACTGAGTATTTTAAGCATTTCATTAAGCAAAGTTTATACCAAAAATAAGAGAAAGTGAAAAAAAATATGACAATTTAATTGTAACTGTGTGTATTCAATGCATTTTTCCCCTAAATCTTTAACTGCTTTCTTTGTTTCTATTAGTGGTGAGAAGTTAAAGAATTCCTGTCTTGCAGGCATCACCTAAATGGCCATTTTAGTCTTTCCTCCTCCAGCTCATCACCTCGGCTGAATCAGAATCCCTGACCCTGCGAGACTGTTAATCCTTCCCTTACTTCCACGTGATCACACTTAGGCAATTTCCCTTCTACCTCTCTTCATCGTCTTTTCTTTAAATAGTACTTTCTTCAGGAGTTCGTGTCATTTCTGATTCACACTATGCATTATTTCTGGGTGTGTTAGATTTTTTCCAACTTTCATTTACCAGCTATAGGATGAAAACTTATCTATACTTGATCTTGCCCAAAAGGCCAAGAGGCGATGAGAACTCATCTATACATCCTGCCTAAAAAATCTTCCAAACTCCAGACCTCTAGAGCTATTTCCAGATGCTGAACACTCTTGAGTTTCAAAATAGTCTCTTCCACTGTAGACTGAAAGGCAATTGAACTCATTGTTTTCCAATTATACTGTAGTATATAATAATTTTAAAAAATTTAAAAAAATCGTAGCCTGTTTTCTTCATTGGTGCATATGGTTGCTAAATCTCTGGCATGTATTTAGATAAATTCTAGTTTGGTTTCAAGTACGTAATCATTCTACAAACTGTTACAACTTTTTCCTCTGGTTGAAGACTAACATTCCTCAAGCAGGAATAATAAAAGCTAAGCTGTCATTAACAGAGCTCTTCTTTGATAATGTGATGTTTGTTCAATGATGCCATGGAAAACAGGACACATTCAACACCAAATTATGTTTAATTGTGCTTATAAATAACAATGAGTTGAATTTCTTTTCTCACAAAATCCATAGGCAAGTGTTTACTCTAAATTTAAACTGGTTGAACTAAAAGGACCACAAGAGAAGAAATGATAAATTATAGCAAATCTTCATAACTGAAGCAATGAAATGTTTTATAAGAACTAAGACAACCCTCACTGAGGTGAGTCAGAGCATGCAAACAGCTGGAGCTCTTATCCTGCAAAGGCTGAGTTTACCTCACATGCTAAGGTTAACTTCACTGTTACCAAGAGAAATCTAAAACACAAGCAGTGTTTTGGAACCTGGTGTGGTGGGGACACTGTCATTATCCATGCCGTCACACAAGCACACCAGGCAGAGCACAGCTGCATAATCTGAAAGGTGTTTAAAATAATGACCACAGCAGTTCTGACTCACATGCAAAGACAGTAACAACTTGCAAAGGTAAACTCAAAGGATCTTGAGTTCCAAAATAAGTAGCCTCTTCCACGCTACTCCTCTCAATAAAAATGTTATGAAAGTGTAGCCATAACATGTATATAGGACTTTATTGCTTTCTAAAGTGCACTAGAAAAAGGATTAATATCAAATGTACACCACTTTTATCCTTAACAAATACCAAGTCAATTTCTCACAACTCAGGAAAAAAGTGTTCAATGATAGTAAGTGCCTACCGAAGGTCATCTATCTAGTTAAGTGACAGGTGGGGACTTGAATGTATGCTATTACTCTGTATGTGGACTAGCAGTCTTGTTTACTTATAAAACTTTAAGAACATGGAGTAGCTCTTCAACAGCTGGTGATTCAATTCTAAGATGTTCTTTGTTGAATGAAGATTGCACAATCTTTCTTGTAGTTTATTCTAACACTTAATCACCTTGTGATTGGAGCTAGTTAAAGCTAAAAATCTTTTAGCTCTTTATAATTATTAAAGCATATTACATTGCTTTGACCATATGTTTTAAATACAAACATATGAATTTAGCCATTCTCAGCATGTCCATACAAAGTAGGAATCTAGGTCAAGTTCATTTTATAGATAAATATGCAAAGAAACAAGAAGGATCAGGAATAGCCTTTCTAAGGAGAGAGACTGGCTTTCAAACTTTAAAGCTCTTCCAAGTCCACCTTGTTTCGAATCAAGGTCACTATTACAAAATTTGTATTACCTTCACAATGTATTTGAAATTGTTCACGAATCCTGTGTAACAGGGTTTTAAAGTTCAATCCTTAATTTATCAGTTCAACGGTGGCACACCAGACCTGGTAGAAAACATTTTGTTAAAATTATGGCTTCAACTTTGAAAGGAGCTTCATTAAACTCAATGGCATTTTAAAAAACATAACCAAATCAATTCCTTAGACTACACTTAAAAGAATTACTTTAAAAAAGTTTCATTAGACAAAAAAAAATTGTATATGATGGAATTTTACACAATAATTTCAGTTTTCTCTAAGAGAGGTTGGTTGCCAATTTATACTCTGTGGCTGACTAGCAATCCTTAGACATGGCATTTTCCCACACAATGAAACAAGAGATTCTCATTAAGGCACAAAACCAGAGCCTTTTACTATTTCTCAAAAGTCACTAAGATATAAGGAGATAATATAAGCATATTTTAAAATTGAGGGTGTTCCTAAGCCTACCTGTCTCTACGACACACGAGAGCACTCAAGTGCACATACAGAGAAGATACACATCTCTCCCTCGTTATATGCCCTGTGTGTCAACTGTAGTTTCAGCTTGAGACCTTCCCTAGAACCCAAAGCAAGTCATGGAAACACATGCTATCATGTGCTGTCCTTTCTATGGCAGTGCTGGGGACAACTGAAAAGAAATAGGTTTTTCTTTAGTAACCAGCTCTAAGGAAACCTATAATCTCCAGGAACACCCAAACTATAACTGCTCACACACTCATTCCCTGAGTCCCCAACTGTGCTTCCATCCATATGCACTTGTGTAAATACAGGAACGAAAAAAGAAATCTGAGAAAATAAATTTCCAGGCATTTTTGACTTCGTGGAAAATAGACTATGCCATGATTAAAAAGTACACATCTAGCATTAGAAAATTAGTTTAAAACAAAATTCTTCAATTAACCATACAGAGTTAATGGTGCTCAAACACTAAGCATTCAACTAATATGTCCTAGGCATCTTATATGGAGACAAAACCTAACGTTTTTATAAAAGCAAATCAAAGATAAATCAGTGACTTCAGTTTTGACCTTTTTTTCTTTTTCTTACAACTTTATAGTTTTGATCTTAAAAAAAAAAACCCCACTTATAAAGCTGAATATATAGAAAAGCCCCAGGTTCAAAAAGAAAGGTATTGGTTGCTGCCTGCATATGTACAGGTGCCGTGAAGGAAAATAACCTCAAAACCTGAAGTGGCATCGGCGTAACTATTGCTTAGCATTACATTTATAGGGTATTAGAGGAATCAATCCTACTGAAAGTCTTCTAATGTAAGGCTGATGTGCAGCCAGCCTTGTCTAATTATAAGGAAGTTTATTACCAAAATTTAACAATTTATCAATTAAGTGTCCCTAGGAAAGTCTTATCTTTTGTATAGTCAGAGATACCAGTACATAATGAACAGAAATACTTGCTGACCTACTATCAAATAGATGCACTTAGTTTTGAAGTTAACAAATCTAAACCTCAGCCACTTTATCTGCTCTTAAAAGATGGTGGTTGTGGCCAGTAGTAGTTGCCCACCAGATGCAAAGGCTTTGAGCACAGTAAAAACAAAACACAACAAACATAAAACGGTCAAAGCTGTGGTGGTGGTAAAGGCTCCACATGATGAAAATTAGATTCCCACTAAATTCCCAGCTCACAGCACAGACAACCCAGTATGCTGCTGAGGTAACACATAAAACCCCTGGACCAAAGGCAACTAACTGTAGGGAGGAAAAGGGTTGTTTCAGCTAACACTTCCAGGTCACAGTTTACCCGGGGCAGTCAGGGTAGGAACGCAAGTAGAAGCCATGATGGAATGCTGCTTTTTGCTTGCTCACTGTCTGATGCTCAGCTAGCTGTCCTGTATATAGTCCAGGACCTCCTACCTAGGGACGGTACTTCCCACAGAGGGGGAGGTCCTCTGACATCAATTACAGATAATCCAGCTCTGACCTCCTCACAGGCCATAGTGACCTGTCAATTGACAACTGAGGCTAACCAGGGCAAATGGCCAAATGAGTTATACTCAAATTACTTCATTAAACTTTGCTTCTGGTTTTATAGAAAAATGACCTAACAAAATGAAAATTTATTTTCATGTTCTTAACCCTCCAGATGTAATATAATCAAAACATACAGCTGCCATTTCTACACCTGGTCATGGTTAAAGTTTTAAAATAAAAGTTCTAACTCCTCACAATTTCTTCCCTCAATAAACAAAGGAAAAAAATCATGGACTTGGATCAGAAATTACATTTAAAACTCAGATGAGAACCTATTTAAATGAATACATAGATAAAAACAGGTCTACTCAGTCTCAGATGGCTAGAAGGGTAGGCTTCTAGGAAGCTAAGTGTCAGCTTTTGACCTTGAGGTAATTATTGTACTTTGAAAGCAATCCTGAACTTCTTAAAAGTTGAGTAGTTATTCCTGTGTCCAATAGTATATATAGTTACTCACAAATGGACTCACACAATAGCCAGATTTATATACAACTACTTTTAAATATTACTTAAATTTATAAAGTTTACTAAATGCAGTTATGTGAGGAACCACTCTAGCCTCTAACATTAACCATTCTGTAAAAAAAAAGAAAGAAAAGAAACATGTTTTTATTTTTTACTTAGGTATATTCAGAATTAACACTTTCCTATTAGTATGCACAATATGCAAGTAACTACCTAAAGCTGAATCGCACATTTCTCATCACAATATGAAACGTAGTATTTACTAAGTTTACCTCACAATTTTTATCATTGAATACCCAAATGCAAATGACATTCTCCAGCAATAATATTCAGCAAGAATAATTCCTTTTATTATATAAATAGCAGTCTTAAAAAAGTATTTAGAACATTATCCAAGAGTTACATTTTAAAAGCATGCTATATCAAATAGTAAACACATTAACTAAAGCTTGTTTATCTGACCTCTCCAGCCATGTGAGAAGTGATAGCAATTATTTTATGCAATATTACTTTTAAAAGTATTTTACTTAAGTATTTACATTTTAAAACAAAAATATATTTAAAAAAACCTTAAACTTAAATTTAAACATTCTGCAACATTAGATTGAAATTAAACATATGGAATACATAGGTTTCAGGGTTTTTTTAATCATTCATAAAACACCTACTATTCCTAGAATCAATCACACACAAAAGCTATGTCCCTATGTTAAGTATCGGGTACAAGCTGATCTAAGAAGTTAGCAAAACATCATGTTGTCCCCAACTAAACTACAGCAAGAAACAGTGACTAAGCACAAAGAAGAGTGATTCAACGAAACTGTATGCTTTAGAAGAATCAAACTGGGATACTACGGTTTCCTTTGTCTCACTGCCCGTCAGCATGGGATTGTTTGGGAAAACCAGCATAAAAGCGTGTAAAACACGTTAATGTAACTTACTATGCCTGAAATTTAGCAGGGAGCAAGCAGAAAAACCTCGGAAACTTTCTGAGACTTCGTTTTAACCCTCTTTGATACCAGAATGCCCATAAATAACTTCATCTTGGATCACAGTCAACAAAGCAATCATGGAAGAAAAGGTCAACTCCTTCCCAAGCATCTTTTTATCCGCGATTTACCACGGAGCTCAAAGAAGGGAGAGGGGAGCAGGAGACCCGCGGTAAACACAGGCCTCCGTCGAGGTTAAAACGCATTCCCGGGTGACTTTGAATCCGCCATGCGTTCCTTGTCCTGCTTCCAATCTGGGACTCCACGAGCGGGACCCAGTAACTTGGGGGATGGGAGGGGATCCCTAAGTCTCCCTTTAACAAGGGCCACGGCTAAGCCTCCGCGCCTCTCACTTCCATGAATGGAAAAGTTACCAACTTCGCTCATCCCGCGGAGACTCTTGGAGATGCCTCGCGGTCCTTTAACCCGTTTGCGCCCAAACTACCCCCAAGTCCCTGCGAGCCACAAGGGGCGAGCCTCGCTTTCTTGGGGGTCGGCGCTCAGCGTGTGTGTGGGGGAGGGGGGTGGTCTCACCCGAGTCGGCGTTCCCGGGGGTCCGGGCGCCATTTGCCCGGAGCCACAAGGGCGGGCCACGCGAGCGGCCCGGCGCGATCCGCGGCCCGAGCGACCTGGACCCGAGCCTCCGAGCTGCGCGGACGCCACCGGCCCTGCCGCCCCCGGGGCCCGCGCCGTCCGGTCCGCTGACCGCCCGCGTCCCCGCGCCGGCCTCCCGCGGCCTCGCTACAACTCACCGGCCCGCGCGGGCTGAAGCTCCGCTCAAGCCCCGGCTGCCCCGGCCGTCGCGTCCCGCGGCTCTGCAGCCTCCCCGCCACCGGACCACGCACGGAGCCGGTCGCGTTTCAATCCTCAGGGCCTCAGTCCCGGCCGGACCGCCGCCTTTTCTCCTCGGCCTCCAACCGCCACCGCCCTCCTCGCGCGCCCCGCCCCGCTGCGCCCCGCCCCCCGGCCGGGCCGCGGGCGAGCGGGCGCGCGCACGCACGGCGGGCGAGGATGCGCACGCTGCCCTCTGCTGTTGAGAGCCCGTGGCACGTCGGCTTTCGAACCTTTGCTTTTTTTTTTTTTTTTTTTTTTTTTTTTGTCGTTTTGTTTTGGACGGACTCCCAGAGGCCCCTGTGACACTGTGGAGGACGCGGGCCCCAGAAGCTCGCACCCGCAAGAAATAGGTCAGCTCCGGTTTGTCTGTGGTCACTGCCACCCCCCTCACGTGCCCGAGCCCTGTGACTCGGTGACCGCTCCGCTCTGTGACCCGTTTCCCCTTGTAAGGGCTCTGCTGCCGGTCAGCCCGCCGAGGGCGGCTCCCGTGGGGCGAGCCACGCGGCCTCCGGAGGGCGCGGGCGCGGCTTCTGGGAAATGTCTTAGGGCCGGAGCTTTCCCGTAGCCACCTAGGGCTACACACACCGCGTGTAGGCGTCCCCGTTACTACTGCCAGGCCCGGGTGTGAGGCTGGGGGATGATGATGTCACCGACGCCCACCCGGTCTAGAGGCCTTCTGCCAACTCCCATCTCAAAGCCACCTTGAAGGAGTCGTGGCCCTGTGTCTTGGTCAGGGTTTCCATTCCTGCACAAAGCATTGATCGTGACCAAGAAGCAAGTTGGGGAGTAAAGTGTTTATTCAGCTTACACTTCCACACTGCTGTTCATCACCAAAGGAAGTCAGGACTGGAACTCAAGCAGGTCAGGAAGCAGGAGCTGATGCAGAGGCCATGAAGGGATGTTACTTACTGGCTTGCTTCCCCTGGCTTGCTCAGCCTGCTTTCTTACAGAACTCAGATCTACCAGCCCAGGGATGGTACCACCCACAATGGCCTGGGCACTCCCTCCTTGATCACTAGTTGAGAAAATGCCTTACAGCTGGATCTCATGGGGGCATTTTCTCAGAGGCTTCTCTCTGTGATAACTCCAGCCTGTGTCAAGTTGACACAAAAACAGCCAGTACACCCTGGCTGGCGGAGGGCAGAAGTGAGAAAACCCCTTTGGATGGCTGTTCTGGTGACTGCATTTTTTTTATAACCCCCAGCTGTTTGAAACGGTGGCTCACATGATTCACGGCCCTGAAGGGACTGAGTCTCAAGAGTTTTTCACCTTAAAGATCAGCACATTCAAACAACTACACAAAACCCTGGAGAACTTAAGACTGAGGACGCTGTAAAGGTCTGGGTTTTTGTTGGGTTTGGTTTGGTTAATGAAGACATCTGGACTTTTGAAATACTAAGTGCGTGCGTGTGTGTGTGTGTGTGTGTGTGTGTGTGTGTGTGTGTGTGTGTGTGATGCATAGGAAACTGTACTAAATTTCTCTTGGCCTGCTTTGGCTGTATGTGGTAGGTAGCCTCTTGTTCTCAGCAAAAACTGTGAGAACCAAAGAGGCCAGGTAAGAAAAGTGAAACAGGCCCAGGCCAGCGAAATGGTGTGAGATTTGCTAGTACTCTCCAAGTGGCCGAGACTGAGTCACACATCCTGAGTCGCACATCCTTCCATCACAGCCCCTTCAACACAATAAGGCGACTGCAGTGGGTTATGTCAGAGGCTCTCTGCAGCTTCAGCATTCCCATAACTGATTGTACTTTGGGGCTTTCGGCTCTTCTAAACCACCTGGTTGACGCTAGGTCGTCTTCCACCTCAAGCTGAGTGGGAGTCATTGCAAACCAGGAACCTCTGCCCTTCCACAAGTGGCAACCAGAGACCGCCTGGAATCCAGTTTCCCCAGCTATGTCCCCTGAAGTATATGTAGACTTTGGTCTAGACTTGTGGAACGAAGCTACCATTTATGTGGCTTAGCCACCCAGAAAAGCAACAGGTACTTTGGCAATTTAAAAGAAAGAAATAAGCAGGAGCCGGTCTGACCTGTCTACTCTCTGTAAAGAGAGGAGCATCCCCACCCCGCCACCCACCACCCTGACACCCCGCCATCCCACCTCCTTTCTTAAATTACTCTTGCATAGACTTAGGAAAAGTACATATCCTATTTTCCCCCCTAGGGGTCAGTTTCATGGTGGGATGCAATGAAAACTGTGGGATGGGGAGGAGAAGTCAATTAGTAAAGTTTTTGCTGAGCAAGCAGGAGAGTTCCACCCCCAGCACCTGTGTAAAAAGCCGGGTATAGTGGTGGTGTGAGTATTTAACCCCAGGGCTGAGGAGGCAGCCTCATCTAGTCTCAATAAGAGGCCCGCTCTCAAAAATAGGTGTTATCAGCGAGGGTTCTCTAGAGTCATAGAACTTATGGGTAGTCTTTATATAGCAAGGGAATTTGATGGTGACTTACAGTCTGTGGTCCAACTCCCCAACAACGGTCAGCAGCAAGTGAGTGGAAGTCCAAGAATCTAGCAGTTGCTCAGCCCCACAAGGCAAGCAGGCCAAGAAGAACCGTCCTTCTTCCAATGTCTTTAGGTAGGTCTTCACCAGAAGGTGTGTCCCAGATTAAATGTGTGTACGACCACACAGGTATCTAGATGACCTTGAACTCAGAGATCTCCTTGCCTTAGTGTCCTGGAATTCATAGCCACTGTGCCTCTAGATCTCCATGCCAAGATCAGGATCGCAGGTGAACCTTCCAATTCTGGATTGTGGTTGATTCCAGACAGAGTCAAGTTGACAACCAGGAATAGCCACTGCATTAGGGTAGATGGCTCCTGAGGAATGGCACCTAGGGTTTGTCCTTGGCTCCACATACATACACAAAAACTAGCTAAAACAAGACCACAGTCATACAGCCTGCAGGCAAGGCTGGATTGTAAGAGATAGGAGATTTCAGAGACAATTGAATTGGCCACACAAATCCCGACAAATTGCCCTTCCTTTTGCTGGGTGTCAAGGCTAATAGCACTATTCATTTAATCAGGTTTTCTGGCCCAGTTAGACTACCAGCCTGTATTTGGACAGCCTAAGGCCAAAGCAATTGAAAAGTCAAGACTAAAATTTAAGTCATGTGCTAATTAAGGAAAGCATCTTTGGCCAGAGACAAGTGTGAGCGGGTAAAGGCAGATATTTGCAGCCGCGAAGCCATGAGACATTCGGAATTACTAACTAGAATAGTAACACTAACCGAGATTAGTATTAGCTACTAATACCCGGTATCTAATATTTACCAGCTGTAATTGTGTCCCTAATGTACATCCATTTGAAGTACATAAAACATGACGGCACCAAATTGCATTGTAGAAGAAATCTCCCAAGGACAAACTTTATAGCTCCAAGTCAGCCTTTTAGTTTTACATAAGTAATCAAAGGGACTTGAATCTTGGAAAAGAGAAGATCCAGGTTTTGTCCATACGTATCACAGACCCCTTTAAACCATACTGTAAACTCATACTACATTTTGAGTTAATAAGATTAAACTTACTCATACAGTGTCTAACATACAAAATATGTATTTACTCAGTAAATGAATGATTCTGCCCTGTCCCCACTGCCAAAGTGTTGCAATTCAGGTAACATTTGTTGGTGCTTGTGTCTGGGGGTGAGGCTATAAACAGGTAGACTCAGGTGGAAATGACAGTCATTGTTTCTCTCCTGTCTAAAGCTACTATGTAACTTTATACTGACTGCTTGGTAGGGAGATAGTATACTTTTCATTCAGAAACAAATTAATCAGCATTAAAGAGGAGAAACCAATGTTAACAGCCCATAAATGTACTCAATTCTATTTTCATCCTTGCTGTGTGGCAGCAAAGAAAATGCCGTAGATACCAACTGGACTCGGAGGAAGCTGTTGGCAGCATAAGAGCTACGTTTCTCATTGGCCTCTGCAGCACACAGCAGAAGAGAAACGAGTAGCTCTGTAGCTTCTGGGTTTTTTTTTTTTTCTCTCATTATTAAAGCTTCTACAATCCCAGCTAGTTACACGAACACCATATGATGTTTTTTGGATTTTCAGAAACCCCGTGTGTGCCTGGCTGGGGCTGGGAGCAAATCAAGTACCACAGCAAAGCTTCGTCTTTTTAGTGAGTCACACCAAAGATGGTAAAATAGACATCTGTTCAGATTTCTAGGACTAGGGAATAGTCTGGTTCTTAAACTATTAGAGTGTTGCTTTCCTCTAAAGTGGATTTCCTGTGCTGAATAGCTGCCTTGTTAATTAACCCTCAGTTCCTTGGGAAATTCCCTCCAGTATGAGAGACTCCTAAGACTTCTGTGACCCATGCCTCCCAGTAGCCCCATAAGTAGCCACAATAAGGATGAAATGCGTAATTGACGTTTGTATAGAGAAGTGCTATAAACAACCCGTGTCCCCATTCTCTTCTGTGATGAGGTCATACTTTTTTTTCCTTCAAAAAATAAAACACACCAAGGCCTCTGCACTAGGATAAGTTCAGCTTCTCCCCGGGTACCAACAGAAGGAAAGTTCTAGGCCTTGCACTCTCTTCACAGTGGTGCTGATTGGTGGACTAGGAAGACAATTTTTAATGTTATTGATAGTTACCTCTGAAAGACATCTATTGGTTCAGAGAGATGGTTCAGCTGTTAGGAGCCCTTCCTAGACTTGGAAGACCTGGGTTCAGTTCTCAGTACCCATGTTGGGCAGCTCTTACCATCCAATTCTAGGAGATATAAGGTCGTGTTCTGGTACTTCATCTGCATGCCCAACCCCAGCCCCACCACACAGATACACACCTTATACATAAGAAGTCTTAATTAAGGATTATCTGTATTCTGATGGCATTTTGCTGTATTTGTGATTAAGGGGATATTGGCCTTATTTCTGCCATCTTATAAACATTTTTTTTCAATATATAAGTCTTTTATTGTTCCCAAATTGTACTTGTGATCAGGATCTTGTTTCTGGAGCTAGGAAACTGAGGTCTCCCTCTTCAGCCTGCCGCATGGTTCCCTTCTCAGACACACACATGCCATCCAAACACTTTCCAATATCCTTGTGTTTAACTGGGTGGCTGCTGAATCAGAGCTGCTGAATTTGAAACAAGTTCAGTATCATTTCCTTCAAGGATTAATCGTCCTTCTAGACTTGAGAGACAGAACAAGCAACAACACCTGTCCTCATCTGAACCCTTTGGTTGTATTTTTCACCCAAGAAATTTTGGATTTCAACCAAAGACCCATTCTTCTGAATAACAACATTGATAGGGAAGGGAGCACACACAGACCTTGTCTTATACGGAAGCCCAGTGTGACACCCTTGATCATGTTCTGAACATGACTGCAGATGGTCCTGACTGTGGCCAGTTCCTACACGGAGCCTTTCCTTTTCTTTCCAAGAAGACTCAGCTCTACATTGATGTGATTGAAGTCCCTCCACTGAGTTCCCCTGGGCCCTTCACAATGACTGTGTGCCTTCAGAGTAATGTCAACATTTTCTGGAATGTCAACTATCTGATTGCTGAGAATGGTCTTCATTCTCAAAGTAGATGGATTCATTCAAAGAGAGAATTCCACAAATTCATTTAAATAACAAACCACAATATAGTAGGGTTCTACCATAAACCTCATAACAAAGAAATTATTTCCCGCCACAGGAAGTCCTTGAGAATATTTTTGAAAATAAGCCATTTAAGATTTACATTTATTCCTTGTTTTTAAGATTTACATTTCCCCACCTGTTTTCTATTAAAGCCAATCAGTATATGTTTACTGATAAAAAATAACCCAATTTCCTCTAATGACTATTCATTAACTCTTCATTAATATTTATTAAATATTAGATGCCTATTGATGAAGCAAAAAAGCTATGGGTTTTACTGTAATTCAGAATCACTGGGGAATGAAAATTCAGTACAGTCAGGATCAGCCCCTGGAACACAAGCAGTTTGAGAATGTACTGTCACAAGGGTTGACACAGTTTTCTGTTGCCTGGAGAGGCCACAGATTTCTCTGACCTCCCCCAACCTGTTTGCCTCTGGCTGTGTGACTTCTGTTCTTGGAAAAGCTCCCTTTGGCAGGATACTGCTGGCCTCCTGCACTGGTCTGAGCTGCCTTGTTCTACTTCCTTAGTCGTGACCCTCTGTGCAGCAGTCCTGCTCTTATTCAGCCTTATCCTTCCTGACTGTTGTCACCACAGAAGAAAGGCGTGTTGAAAGACTGCGTCTGGTGGCTCCTGCTGGTAATTCTAATATCCCAAAAGCAGAAGTATTGTTGGGTCATTAAAGCTAAGTCTGCATTACCAAATGAGTTCTAGTATTTTTCTAGCATACCTTCACTTAATAATGAAAAGAAACATATTTGGAGAATTTAAAAAGTTAATTGGAACATAAAACTAAGTACTCTAATGAAAAGATCTTACATTCACATATACTATTTACCTCTTTGAATACAATTGTACTTTCAAAATTTTGAACCAAGAGTGCATGAAATAAAATTCATAAACCAGAAGCTGGAGAGAAGGACCAGGAGTTAGGGATACTTGCTGCTTTCCTGCAGGACAACTGTAGTTCCAGTTCCAGGGCATCTAATACCCTCTTTTGGCCTCCGTAGGAACCAGGCACATATATTGTGCAAACCCCGAAACTCAGACAAAATACACACAAAACGATGAAAAATTACTAGATACTATAATATCAAATATAAGGGGAAAGAAATGAAACAAAATATATCAAAATTTATACCAACCTACATCTTTAAGGTTGGCATTGGATTCATTAGTGAATGCCAGTTAATAACGACTCAGTTTCTCAGGATCCCATACTACCAGACTGGAAGCAGCTTAGTGGTCAAGTGTCTTGACGAATTCCCAACCAAGCTCCTTGTGTGTTATGAATATCCATATTTGCCTTGTCTATTTTGGCATGGATTTTTTTCTTTGTATTTTTAAAATTTTTCGTAGAGTGAATGAAAGGAAGTCCGTCTTTAGAACATACAAGTGTGCACGTGCCTATGTGTGTGCTTGCATGTGTGCATGTGTTTGTTTATGAGAGGCCAGATGTCAGCTCTGTTCTTCAGGCACTGCCCACTGCCCTCCCCGCACCTTTTCTGAGACGAAGTCTCTCATTGACCTGGAACTAGCTATGTTGTTTAGGCTGGCGGGCCCCTGAGCCACAGGATATGCATGTCTCTGCCTCCCTATCACTATGGCTACAAAGTCTATGCCTCAAACCTGGCTCTTTATTTTTATTAATTAATTAATTGATTGATTGATTAATGTTTTAGCCATGGATTCTGGTGATTAAATTCAGGTCTTCATTCTCCACTTATATTGTTTAGAAGCCAATTACAGGCATGGTGTTATTTTCTCATGTTTATCTAAAGTATGACTTTCTGTTAATATTCCCATATCACAGTACTTTTTTATAATAATAGATCATATAAAGCATCAGGTCAGTATTTATATATTCCCAATTATTACATAATATTTACTATTTTGAAAAATCAGAAACACAATTAAACCCCTATGTTGTAAGTAGTTGATTTGTGCCCCATTTTTTTTTAATGTAGAACTATAATTTTCATAGAGCTACACCTACCTACCTTTAACATTTAAACATCTAAGTTTCAAGCAAGATATGTTTTTGCAATTACCATCATAATCAAGACACCCCTAAAGCTTTCCTTGCACCCCTTGTGCTCCCCATCCTCGGGCCCTGGCAAGCACTAAACTCTTGTTACCACTGTAGTTCTGCTTTTTCCTGTCAAGCCATACCGCAAAGTTCCAGGAAACTGTGGCACAAGGGCTCTTGCGCTGTGCGTTGACAACCTCCCCTTTCCTGTTGCTAGGTAGTGCTTCATTGTTCGGATGTGATCTCACTTGTCTCACCGACCAACCGAAGCTTTTGATGGCATTATCCTTGGGAAGTTACGTGTAATTGCTCTTCCGAGGATCCATGTATACATTTTCATTAACTTAGAGGGAAATTATGACTTCTGGATTAAATGGTAAGTATATGTTCAACATTAACAGAAGCAACTCTAAAGTGTCATTCTACAGTACAGTTTCGTGTTCTCACAGAAATAAAGTATCAGTAGTTTTCCACTGCCAGGATATTTTCATATTATCAATATCAGATATTGTCAGATGTTTCCTCTTTTAATGGTAGACATTGTAGTAGGTAGGTAATGCTATCTCTATTTTAATTTAAATTGTTTTAGTAAGTAATGATGAATTATTTCATTCATTATTTTGTCTTCATCTTTTTTTTTTTTCCTGGAGTCTATTGGCTTGCCCACGTTTTGTGGGTCAGTTTTGAGAATTCATATATTCTGGATAAAAGACATTCATTATGCTTTGAAATTTTACTTCTAGTCTATAACTAGTCTTTCATTTTCTTAATAATGACTTTTGAGAAGCATTGAGATCTTAGAGCACACACACATATTTTTTTCAAAAGAGGGTACAATTTGAAGTACTTAAAACCTACATTCTCTTGCTTTATACGTAAGCACTTTTGAATGTAGCTTCTAATATCTTAATCAACCACAGGTGAGCCGAGACAGTGATAACAGAATTGTAATAAGGACACACACCAAAGGAAGGAAGAAGTAAGTTCCCAAGAGTCTGCTGGAAGAGAACCAGTGGATATTTCCATCAAGTCTGAAAACGACAACTGTTGGGTGTCTGTATGATTTTGACATTCCTGGAAGAGAACCAGTTGGATATTTCCATCAAGTCTGAAAACGACAACTGTTGGGTGTCTGTATGATTTTGACATTCCTGGAAGAGAACCAGTGGATATTTCCATCAAGTCTGAAAACGACAACTGTTGGGTGTCTGTATGATTTTGACATTCCTGGCGGAAGTGCTGCTGTGGATGTTTCTAACACTGCAGATGGAGGAGAAGGCTTATACGACTAGTACAGTCTGGTAAGTTATAAGGAAGCATGCACACTTCGGTGCTGGAAGTTAGAGACACTCAGACCAAACAAAGCCACACACCATTACTAGTTAGTTCTCTCAATGTTCTGCTTGTGGTTCAAAAGGTGAACTTTCACCTGCTCCTGCTACCATGACTTTGCTCAGTTGTCACGTGTAATGACAATTTTGGAATTTTGATTTCTTTTTAAAAAAAGTATTATAAGAATATATTTTCATTTTAATCCCAGGTGTGGGGTATAGGGTTGTCCACAACAACTGACTGTGATTTGCAGAGGGTGTGATGTTGCTGGCTGCAGAGAGTTTCTGTGGTTGTTTGATATTTGAAATTCTGGGAACTTTTCAGGAGTTATATAAATGCTAGGGCTCTGAGAGGTGGCAGTGGTGGGGTGGGTATTCAAATTTCTGAGACATATGAGGAAATCCCACGAAAATGACCACAATGTCTGCGTCAAATAACAACAACAACAAAACCATCTCTGTGTGGAGTGAAAAAAAACCATAATTTTAGGCCTAGCAGTGTCAGATCTTGTTTTATAACTAGACCAAGTTCCTCCATCTCCCCCAGTTCTACTGCAGGTATCCTGTGAAAACAGTAACATCCAGTTCACAATGCTGTTGCGGAATTTACCTATAAAGCCCCAAGATAGTAACCTGAGTGTCTCCAACTTCCAGACCAAAACGCTCCAAACTTGAAACTTTCCAGGGTGACATGATTCCGTAAGTGGAAAATTTCACACCTTACTTCATGTGACTGAGCAGAGTCAAAAAGCAGGCAGGCTTTGCCCCTTTGAAGCGTGTCCTTGTGATTGTATGCAGCTTTTACTCACGAGAACTTATGTGGCCTTTTTTAGGCCTCAGAGTATAAATGGTCTGATGCTTTTAATAAAGTTGACTACTGCATGATGCTTCAGTCACTGCTTTCTTTGCTGACTCCATCCTCCCAGGTCACGTCAGCTGCTGGAGCAGTGACATTCTTAGACTCCTGATGAATGCCGTGGTTACTAGAATCTGAATAACTTTGGGAGACGAGATGCCAGTTTTCAATCTTTTTATCTGCTTGGGTAGTGTATACAATACACTAAATATCAAAAATGGAAAAGCTTGCACAAAGCCAATCTCTTATGAAATTTTATGCTAGAGTAGAATACCTCTTACTGGATAAACTATAATCAATAGAAATTTATTTCTGACAGTTGTAGAGGCAAAGGTGTCCCTGGTCAAGATGCCGCAGATTTGTTGTATAGGTAGGGATGCTCATTACTTCAAAATGACATCCCTTGATACGTCTTCAGCCTGGAGGAAGGGAGAGAAAAGGGGGCAAACACTGTCACTTTAATTAAAGAGTTCCCTTCAGCCCCTTTTGTAAGAGCAAGAGTCAGTTTCTGAGGGTAGAGACCTTTCAGACTAATCACCTTCCGAGGGTTTAAACTCAACGCTATCATATTGAGCATTAAGTTTCAGCATGAGTTTTAGACGTAAAACATATATTCCCAAACCATTACATCCAGGAATTATTTTCACTCATTTCTAAAATAAGGCATCTCTTGTATCCCAGGAAGTTACCTACCCCCCTGCACTGCACTTACTGGTCTGCTCCAGGATCAGACGTAGATAGAAAACTGGTCCTGCATCTTATACCATGAAGCCATACAAACACTTTAACTTCCTCTCTCCTAGGGAGGGATGTGGTGAAGCAGGCAGTAGAGTCTGCAGAGAGAGCTTCTGGTGTTCTTTTCTCTTTTCCAGCCATGCCTGTACATCACTGTTTACATGTACAGAAACCCGAGTTCCTTCCTAGACGCTGATATTATTCCAGATCCTCTGGCTGGTAGAAACCGTGGCTACAAAAACCATGGATCATCAATTAATCAATTATTTAGTAGTTTTCAGGCATTTGATGAGTTGCCATTCTGTACCTGCAGAAATTCAGGTTAGTTGTAGAATGAGCAGATATTTTATCTTCTAAACCAGTACAGCAAGTGAAAAGAGACACACAGGAATTAACACATTGACCCTAATATACAGATACCTACTTATTAGGCCTGTCTTCCTCTACTGTTGGCCTAGTTTCCAATAAGTGTTTCCATGAGTAAGAGGGCCCTATGCTGATTTACATCGAAGTGTCTGTCTCTCGTTCAGAATCAAAGACAAGCATGCAATAATACCATGCCTACATATGCAGCATGTTCTAAGGAGGAAGGTGTGGAATGTACAGGCCAATCGGTATTTCTATTCCAGGGGGTAGTCTTCAGTTAATTAATTTCAAATAGAGGAAAGTAATGCTTCAACAAAATTATGTCTACATCAGGGAGGGATGGTGGGGGAAAACGCCATACAGGAGTTGGCTGCTCTCCAAGCATCTTTCCAGCATCTAACGTTCTGTAAGGAAAGAGCCCAGTGCAGAAATGAAGTCAAAGGGGGCACCATGGTATGTTTAATAAAGAAAAAGAATTCTTTTAATTTCCTCAGAAATCAATGGTATATTATCCTTCCAAAAGGAATGGGGCCGGTAGAGGAGAGGATTCTCGGAGTTGCTGGGAATCTTTGTCATCAGTGGAGGAACAAGGAGAAGAATAAGGACTGTTCCCTTTTTCAATCTTTGCTCTCCTTCATGAGGACTGGGGGTGGGGGTAGGATTGTTTAACTTGCAAGCTGCCTTTAATACAATCCGCTTGGAAAGCATTTTGTGTGTAACCCATAACTGTGCCAGCTTCCAGGGATTCCTTTTCTTTTCTTTCTTTTTTTAAGTTCTGACATGAAGTATTGGCTGTTTCTCACATCAGTGACCTTGGTTGGATCCTCCGGCTTCAGCTTTTCCCAGCCTGTACTGTCTCAGTCAACTACAAGAAAGACAGATCAAACATCTGTTTGTATAATTAATGAGATAAATCTGTATTGGGTTTATAGAAATGTTTTTTCAACACTTTGTTAAAAAATATCTGTTAAGCAGAAAGTTCTAAAAGGTTCTGGTAATTTTCAGCAATAAACTCCAGACTTTGGGGCCCTACAATATGATCTTTATTAAAAAATAGAAATCTGCTACTTAATTTAATGAGTTCTCAGTATTAGTCTTTCTCTTACAGATTATTATTGTCTTCGTGAGCTGTCTCAGTCAACTACATTGGATAGACACTTTGTTCCTACAGCGAGTATGCTACTCCATAGTCCTTTGTGTTTAATTCAATACTTACAGCTGCAAGGACAATCTTTAGTGATTTTAAAACAGTTTTTTTCTGTAGAAACAAGACAAACAAGCCATTTTCTTCTAATAGCATCATACCACACTCCACAAATATGTGAGCAGTATTGGAAATGTTTTAGTATTAAAATTTTTGAGAATATTTACATAATTTTCCTGTATTTACATCATTTCTATTCTGTCCAAGAATCCCTATTGATGGCCCCTTTTGAATAATTATTATTGCTGCCTACACATATACATGATGCATATTCACACACACACACACACACACACACACACACACACACACACAACCTACTGAGTCTATTTAGTGTTAGTGTTTGTATATACATGTTTTTAGAGCTGAATACTTGGATTTGAAAAATTGTTCTTTCTCTGTCTGTCTGTCTGTCTCTCTCTCTCTCTCTCTCTCTCTCTCTCTCTCTCTCTCTCTTGTGTGTGTGTGTGTGTGTGTGTGTGTGTGTGTGTGTGTGTGTGTGCCTATTTGCTTGCTTACTTTCATGTTAATGCTCACTTCTGGGAATGGTTAAGAATGAATGCTTCTACCTTATTTTATCATCTTGTCTTTTAGATTTAAATGTAAGTTTTAGTGTTCTTAGTTAAAGTGGAATTATTTCTTCCTTCCTGCCAACTACGACTTGTTACCTTCTATCAAGTCCCTCAATGTCTCAAGCCCATAGCCTCTTCAAAAAATATTTAGACAGCCAAAAAGGACTCTCTTTAGACAAACATGGCATGTACTCACTTATAAAGTACAGGATAATCAGACCCAAAGAAGCTAAGTAACAAGGAAGGCCCAAAGGAGCATTCCTGGATCTTACTCAGAAGGGGAAATAAAAAATAGGCTTGTGGGTTGTGGAAGGAGGGAGGTATCTGGGTTGGGGGTCGATGTGGAAACATATGGGTTCTTTGGAAAGTCATTTGTGTTGGATGATGTTTTGCTCGGGCAAACACAGGAAAGAACATTCTAGTGTAGCGGACAGAGGTAGAAGGCTAAGGCAGACTCATGAAGGAGCTTTGCATGTCAGTGAAGCAGACACACGTGGAAGGACACGTGGTGGAGGGTTCTTCGCTAAGGATACACACGTATTGGTCTGCCTTATGTGTAGTTGAGTTCCATTTGTCAGGACTCCATAGAGAGAAACTCACCAAAAACCTTCTGCTGGCATGTTGGGGCCTCTTGTCACTTCCATGGACTCAGGCTGATTGACAGAGTGATGTCAGATGAGACTGGACCAGTGGAGATATATAAAAAGGACCCAGTGGACAGTGGTGACAGCTTACTTCGCTTGCTTGTAAGGCTAAACTCTTCTTGGTGTCAAGTCTTCGCTGATCTTCGTTTTGCTGAGGGAGGCGCAGCTGAGAACTCTGGTGTTGTTGACCCTGGTCCCTCCTGTTGACTCATGCTGATTCGGATAAGGCATGGCTGTTCCTGCTAGGTTCTGCCACTGCTGCTGCGACCCTGACGCTACTGAACTGGGCTATGGGCATACCCATAAAGTGTTTACAAATAGATATAGCTTCCACTGCTGACCTGCTGGTTTCTCCTGACAACTTAGATGGGAGTTGCTCCAAAGAACGATTTTCTAAACAGGTCCACTTCCCCCATATCCTTTCTTTCCCACTATCTCTGGTGGGTGATGGGCTAGAAGGGAAGTTAAAACATTTAAGAACCGTCATTAAAAATAGTTTTGTTTTTTTTTTTTTTTTTTTAAGTAAGCTACAGGAGAAGGGAGGGAAGGGAGACAGAAGGGATCAAGTGTCGGGAGGATAGAGGGAGGGAGGCTGGAAGAACTGGGATTGGTGACGGTGGTGATCTCTGGGAAAAGCTAGGAATTTAGGACAACAGAAACTCCCAGGAATGAGAGTCATCCTAATGAAGCAATAGGGGGTATGAAACCTGAAATGATCACCTCGTGTAACCAGGTAAGGCTTCCATGGACATAACCACAAACCTTTCAACCCACAATTTTTCCTGCCTACAAGATGTGCACCTATGTATGACAAGGGAGCAGAAGCCGAGAGAACGGCTAATCAATGACTCGAGACCCATGCCGTGTGGGAGAGCCCACTCCCGGACCTATTAATGATGCTCTGCTGTGCTTGCAGACTGGAGCCTAGCATAACTGTCCTCTGAGAGGCTTCATCCAGCCGCTGATGGAAACCGATGCAGAGACCCACAGCCAAACATTAGGTGGATCTTGGAGAGTCTTGTGGAAGTGGGGGGGGGGGGTGGAGGACTGAAGGAGCCAGAACGGTTAAGGACACCACAAGTAAACCTGTAGAATCAGCTAACCTGGGCCCACAGGGGCTCACTGAGACTGAATGACCAACCACAGCACATGTATGGGCTGAACGAAGGTCCCCTACACATATGTAACAATTGTACAGCTTGGTCTTCATATGGGATCCCTAAGAGCAGGAGCAGGAGCTGCCTCTGACTCTGCTGTCTGCCTTTGCACTCCTTAACTGGGCTGCCTAGTTTGGTCTCAACAGAAGATGCACCTAGTCCTGCATCTTGATATACCAAGGCTAGCTGATAATCCACAGGAGGCCTCCTCTACTCTGAGGAGAAAGGGAGTGTTATGGAGTAAGGGGAGGGGCGGGGGTCTGGGAAGATGCCAGGGAGGGGAAGCTTTGATCAGGACACAAAGTAAATAACTATATTAATTTAAAAGCCTTGTTTTAATTTTTTTTATTTCCCTGTGAAGATGTTATCTTTAATTGATGATTACTTGATTACCTTTTTCTTCTGGAGTATCCCATCATTTCCTTTTCACAGGTCAACCAAGGTCTGGAAGATGATGTTAGTCCTCTACTTAATGTTAATGTGACACAGCTTCCTATGAACTTGACAGACTAGAGTTGTTTGAAAGAAGGGACCTCATCTGAGAAAATACCTCTATAATATAGGGCTTTAGGCAAGACTATAGCACAATTTTTAAATTAGTGACTAATGGGGGAGGGCTCGGCCTATAGGGGATGGTGCCATCCCTGGGCTGGTGGTCTTGGGTCTCTAAGAAAGCAGGCTGAGCAAGTGATGGAGAGCAAGCCAGTAAGCAGCATCCTTCCATGGTCTCTATCAGCTCCTGCCTTTAGGTTCCAGATCTGCTTAAGTTCCTTCTCTCACAGCTTTCAATGACTAACTGTTACATGGAAGTGTGAGTGAAATAATTCCCTTCCTCTCCAAGTTGCTTTTTGCCATGGTGTCTGTTCATAGCCTTGGTGACTAAGATAGGGCCGAAGTGAGACAGATACCTTTCAGGGAATCTTTTTATACTAAACACTACAGAGCACTCTTTTCTTTTTCTAGCTAACAGTTTGTGATGGGAGCATTTCTGCATGCTTTCCCTTCCGCCTCAACCTTTCAACCCTGCACTCCCATCATCTTGAACTCAACATACCTAAACGTGTCATCTTTGTTTTAAAACTATGAACTTGAATCGAGCATGCTCAGAAATGGATTACCTGACTGAGCATGCTCAAGAATGTCCCCACACCTGAGTAGTTTCCAATATATGTTTGGGCTGCCAGAATCAGCACCCAGGGTTTCTTTGCTTACAGAGTGCATTGTTTGGAAACATCTCTGCGCTCTCCTAACATGTCTGTGCTTGTTTAGGCTTCAGGTGAGTCAAGAGAAGTCTGATTTTTCTACCAGAGCGATCAAAGATGGGCAGCAGTTTAAGTCATTGAGTACCTTTACTGAAATCGGCAACTAGAAGATGCTGGAGCCTAGAGAAGTAAATCATGAACAGGCAACGGCAAGCAGGCTTGGGATAGAGACAAGAGCTTAATGACAGTGTATGCCGTCCTCCATCCATTCCTAGCTGGCCCCCAACACACATTTACATTTGCTTGCTTAAGTAGACTTATTTCAAGATGTGCTTTGAGAAAATTCTAAGATGCTTATTCCTCTCACACTGAAATGCACTACCACACAGTCTTATTTTTTCCTAAGGTAGAATCTGATTTCTTTCCTTTTGCACCCCAACCTCAACTTTGTGCCTAGATAGGAAACTTAACAGGTGGCCAGTAGCAGAACTATAGGAACCATACTGTGGAGTTTTGATCACTGTAGAAAGTCATCATGGCTGAGTACCAGGTTTGTTTTGTAGATTTTTTTCCTCCTTCATTTTTTTTCAGTAATACTTTCCCAACACAAAAGCAATGTCTTAGTTAGGGTTTCATTGCTGTGAAGAGACACCATGACCAAGGCAACTCTTACAAAGGCAAACGTTTCATTGGTGCTGGCTCACATTTTCAGAGGTTCATTGTCATCATGGCAGGAATCATGGCAGCAGACATGGTAGTGGAGGAATTAAAAACCTCTTGATTTGGAGGCAGCCAGGAGGAGGCTGTCATTCCACACTATGTCAAGCTTGAGGTAAATAGTGACACACTTCTACCAACAAGGCCACACCTACTCCAATAAGGCCACACCTCCTAATAATGCCACTCCCTCAGGCCAAGCATTGAAACACTTGAATCTGTGGGGGACAAATCTATTCAAACTACTTCAGGCAACAGGAAAAAGAAATGTAAAGACCTGAAATCATTCATTGACTGGAGCTGATCAAAAATCAGATAGACCCCCACTGTCTCTGCATACTGGCTTTCAGATCCAAAGCACGGTTTCATCTATTTG
The DNA here is from genome assembly GCF_963924665.1 of Micromys minutus. NCBI lineage: Eukaryota > Metazoa > Chordata > Mammalia > Rodentia > Muridae > Micromys > Micromys minutus. The sequence continues at coordinate 9,126,466 of NC_137965.1, forward strand.
CAACAAGGCTCCCTTGACAAAGGATCACAGTACAATGTGGATCTGCTTTTCTTGAAAGCTTTTTAAATTTGGAGTTAGCCTAGCACATGCCACATTGCATGACCAGTCTCTTACACGGAGGGGACAGCTACTCACTGCTCTACTCAACTGTTACACACACTTTGCTCCTAACCTGGCCAAGCTTTTGTGTAATTTATACTCCAGAGAAGCTGTGGAGTTTGGCAGTCTTGTTGTGCTAACTTACCCAGAAGTTTGTCATTAATAACTTAAATACTCTGGATCTAATATCATTAAAAATAGAAGCAAAAAATCCCAGGATCCTAATTCTGTCAAATGAGTCACTTCTTATTTTTGCCAAGGACCCCTGGGGAACAAGGCTAAGGCTTATATCCTATAAGAGCCACGGGTGAATTCCCTAATGGGTTATGCAGAAGGGCATGGAAATCTGTGGCTGAGGAGCGGCCTGCGAGTCTTCTTGCTGCAGCCATTCCTTGCCAACCACCAAAGCATTTTGGTCATGACTGGACAGTCTTCAGAGCACAGGCAGAGCACAGTTAAGAAATACTAGCAAATCCCTTTACCTTAAGACTGTTTGTTTCCTTTGCACAGAAATGACAATACACCTCTAGACATGGTTCTTATAACATACTAAATCTGTTCTTTGATGGTGTCAGATATTGTCTTGGATAGGGTTTAATAGCTGCGAAGGGACAAGACCGAGGCAACATTTATAAAGGCAAACATTTCACTGGGAGCTGGCTCACAGGTCTAGAGGTTCAGCCCATATCATCATGGCAGGAAGCATGGCAGTGTGCAGGCTGACACGGTGTTGGAGGAGCCAAGAGTTCTACTACTTGATCCACAGGCAGCAGAAGGGGACTGTCTTCCCGGGGCAGCTAGAAAGAGTATCTTTCCCACTGGGTGGAGCCTGAGCATAGGAGGCCTCAAAGCCCACCTACACAGTGACACACCTCCTCCGACGCCACACCTCTTCCAATAAGGTCACATCTCCTAATAGTGCCACTCCCTATGGGCCAAGCATTCAAACACGTGAGTGAGAGAGGCCAAACCTATTCAAGCCACCACATACATGTATGCAAGACATTGTGATTACTCTCACCTCGTCAACAGCTCTCATCTCTCTCATCTCCATCAACTTCATCTCATCTCTAACAAGTCCATTTCCTATACATGTGTTTTCTTTTTGTTTCGTGTGTGTGTGTGTGTGTGTGTGTGTGTGTGTGTGTGTGTGTGTGTGTGACTGGGTTGTGAACTAACTGGACCTTGGTAAGCTCAAACAACTGAAGACAACAAATGTCATCCCCCAGAATGCACCAGTAACCATCAGTTCAGGTAAGTGCTAAGTCCATGTGACATCCTCTGCTTATGGTTGACTGTTCTTGGGCCATCTTGTGCACAACCGATGCAGACAACCACAGCTGCGGTGAGACCATGACTGCAATGGGCTGTGTCGTACCCAGAAAAATGCTATTTTGCAGCTCCCTTTTCTATCTTTCTACCCCTTGCCCCCCAGTGTTCCATGAGCCTTAGAAGTATTGAGATGAATGTTCTGTTTAGGACTGAGTACTTAGCTGTATTTATCGTCAGAACCTTAAACAGCCATGAATCTCTACCTTCACCACGGTTCATTGTAAAAAGGAGCTTCTGTAATTAAGGTTGAGATCATTAGCTCTCTATGGGCACACATATCTGTTTTGGGCAAACAAAAGCAAGTTGGGGAGGGATGGATTTACTTGGCTTGGCTTTCACACCAATGTTCATCATTGAAGGAAATCGGGACAGGAGCTCAAAACAGAGCATGACCTGGAGGCAGGAGCTGACGCAGATGCCATAGAGGGATGTTACTTACTGACTTGCTTCCCCTGGCTTGCTCAGCCTGCTTCCTTATAGAGCCCAGGTCTACCAGCCCAGGGATGACACCACCCACAATGGGCTGGGCCCTCCCCCATCAATCACTAATTTAAAAAAATGTTGCACAGGCTTTCCTACAGCCTCATCCTATGGAGATGGCTTCTCAGTTGAGTCTCTCTCCTCTCTGAAGATACTACTTGCCAAATTCACATACAACCAGTCAGTTTAGTATTTGTGGAGGTAAATTTTGGAATACCCACATTGACTGGAAATTAAGGTTCAGTGAACGCCTCTTTACCTCATGACAGGTTAGGCCCCACTTACCTGTCAACTTATGAACTTTTTCTGTAATCTGTTCCCATTCATCCAAACTTTATACTTAACCTCAATACCATCTTTTTTTTTTTTTTTTTTGCTTTTGTTTCCTTTTTTTTTTTTTTTTGCATCTGAGAGCTTTCTGAAGACTCCCCCAACCCAGTTTCCCTTTTCCTCCACTCTTTGTCAGGGTTCCAGTTCATCATCTGCTGTTGTAACCACCCGCAGGTAGATGTGGCACTTCCGGCCTCACAGCTAACCCTATCACACTGTCCCTACAGCTTCCTCTCACTAGTGAGGCCTCACACAGCCCATCCAATCTGGCATCACCAAAGGGATGATGGAACACTTGTTAGATTGGGCTATTTTAGGCAGCAAATTGGGGTACAATGGAAAACTTATCTTGGTTCTCTCACCAAATTAGCATTCTAGATCATCATAATTTTATATCTTCACCTTTTTGATGTGTTATGACTCGAATACAGATTTTTCTTCAAAATTCAGAAAAATACACGAGCAGATGCCATCAAGCATAAAAATAACATGTTTTCCAGATTAAATCCAGAACACTAGATTATATGATCGCAGAATTTAAGACTTTCTATCTTATGTGTTTTAAAATAACGGTTCTGAAAATAAATGTTCTGATATGTCAAATACATTAAGTGTATTTGGGCAACACGTGTTAAAAGCATAGTGGATAAAATTAAGAATATTCTTACTAAAGCCTGTTGTAACCCTCCATCCCTTAGTGACTCTTTAGTGGAAACTCTGCAGCCGAGATGTTCAGGGTGAGGTTAAAGGTTGAGACGGGCAGACCACCTGGTTTTGTTCAGCTCCTTCCTCCATTGACTGTAGCTCATGACCACAATACACGTTCTATGCTTCTTCCTGTGGCTTCTCTATACTTGACCATTCTACACCTCTGAAGGATTCACCACCCTCTGGGGCTCTATACACAAGGGAACTAGGTCCACCAGTTCAGGACTGATCTGGAGATACCCTAATGGCCTTTCCTCTCACAATAGGGGTAGGCAAAATGAGCTCCAGAAAGGCAAGGAAGCCCTCTAAGGTAGCAGAGGTATGTATGTAGCAAGCAGGTCCGGGTGCCTCTCAGCCTTTTGCCTTTGGTCTCTTGACACTTGATCTGGGTCACTTGCTTTCCTCTTCAGTCTCTGAGTGACTTTGCCTAGCTGATCAACACCTTTCCTCTAGCTTCTTAGTGGTGAGAAAGATAACCATGACTGACAACTGCTCTTAGAACAGAAATTTTACTCTTTTTAAATCATTGAATATTTATTTATTAATTCATTTTTATGAATGTATTACATTTTAATTCATTGACACCTTTTTTATTATTCTTTATTTTTACAGTCCAGTCTTTATCCTCCTCCTGGTTCTCCCTTTGACTGTCTGTCATCACATACCCCTTCTTCCTTCTCCTCACCTCCCCCCTCCAATCCCCACACGGATGCCCCCTCCCTCCATGCACCCCACCAGGCATCTCCAGTCCAGGGTTAGGTGCATCTTCTCACACTGAGTCCAGACCCAGCAGTCCTCTGCTGTATATGTGTTGGGGGCCTCATATCAGCTGGTGTGTGCTGCCTGGTTGCTGTGTCTGAGAGATCTCAGGGTCCAGGTAGTTGAGACTGTTGGTCTTCCTATAGAGTTTTCCTCCTCCTCAGCTTCTTTTAGCTTGTCCCTAACTCAACCGCAGGGGTTCCTAACTTCTGTCCATTAGTTGGGTGTAAGTATCTCCATCTGACTTGTTCAGCTGCTCGTTGGGCCTTTTGGAGGGCAGCCATGCTAGGCTCCTGTCTATAAGCACACCATAGCATCAGTGATAGTGTCAGGCCTTGGAGCCTCCCCTTGAGCTGGATCCCACTTTGGGCCGAACACTGGACCTCCTTTCCCTCAGACTCTTCTCCATTTTTGTCCCAGCAGTTCTTTTAGACAGGAACAATTCTGGGTCAGAGTTTTTGACTGAGGGATGGCAACCCCATCCCTCCACTTGATGTCCTGTCTGTCTACTGGAGGTTGACTGTACAAGTTCCCTCTCCCTACTCTAGGGCATTGCATCTAAGGTCACCGCCTTTGAGTTCTGAGAGTCTCTCACCAGGTCTCTAGTACATTCAAGAGGGTTCCCCCACCTCCTACTTCCTGAGGTTGCCTGTTCCAAGCATGGTGACACACAGGAATTTTACTTTTAAAAAGTAGAATAATTTGGAGTTAACATGTGCACAGTTTGGGTAGTAATTTTTTTCAGTAAATGATCAGGAATAACTTGAAAATAATAAAACCAGTATTAATACTCTCTAAATAGACAAAAGAGATATAACAAAGTAGACAACTTTCTTATTATTTTTTTTAACTTTGACCACCTAACAAAATACCAATACTACACACGAGAAACCATCTTTTGGGTAGTTGGTGGGGGCTGCACAAGGGACTCCCCAAACATTCAGCTTATTGTTGTTGCCCTTGGCTGCTTCCCCTCCCAGAGGTAGAGGGTAAGTCCACATTGCTGAAGACACCATACGCTTCAGAAACAGGGCCCAAAGACCCCTAATTGGTCTATGAATGCCTATTCCCGAAGAGTAGTCTTCACCACACTAGAAGGCACCATCCAAACTTCCAAAGGAGGGAGACAATCAACAGTCCTACCCAGCTATGGTTTCTATGAACCACATGAATGATCAGCAAGGCATATTAACCCTATGGGAACAATAATGGTATGATTACCTTGGTCCAAACCAACAGCTCTCTGGACTTAAGACCTGTTGAGCAAGAGGGTAACAAGGCTTGGAAACTTACTTAACTAGTCATGGCTAGTGAAGTCTTACTTACGTAAATACATGAAAAGAATATTGTTCAGCTTTATACATTTTATAATCCTTTTGGGTTTCAATAATAATACAAAATAAAATCCAAGCTTCCATAGGTTGATTACATCTAACTGAAGCCGAAATGTTAAGTATCAGAATACTTGGGTTGTTTACAACTAGCAAAAGAATTTTAGGGAATACTGCATTGGAAGATGAAGTTAGATTTATTCTTATGTTGAACTTAAGCATAACTCATATAGCTTTCTTCCAAAAGACCAATTTCAGAATAGTTTTCTCTGTCCAAATCTGCGTTGGGTTAAGTGAAAGCATGTGTTATATAAGACAGAGTCACAAATATTTCCCAGGTTTAGGTGGATTTTACTTTATTCTTCTTCTCGTTGCAACACAAAAGCCCTGGTTGTCCTCATCAACACAGAACTATGCAGTCCCATCTTGCTGGTTGGCATAATGGAGTATGACCTAGCATCTACCTTATTGTTTTGGTGCTAGCAAGGTCAGGGAGTAACTGAATTTACCTTTGTTTCCAGAAAAGAATTCCATGTAAAACAAATGTTTTCAGTAAAAATAAATGGAAGTGAGTAGACAAAATACATTTATATTTAGTAGCGTATTTCAGTGTAATGGCCAATGGAGGCTGTTTGGAGATAAGGCCTATGCTTACACGGGCCTGAGTCCTGTTTCTAAATTTGGATACAATTTCACCAGTTCAGGAATTCCAAGGAAAAGGCACCACAGTATAATAAGAAGTATATTAGGACTAATATGAGTGATAGAAAAGAAAAACCAAGCCAAATCAACATAAGTAATAGAGATGACTGAGGATCAGGAGAGAGGCCCGACTGATTTGGGTGTGCCCCTGTAGAAGGAAACTGGAAAGGGTTAGGTGGGAACGACCTCAGAGGCATCTCAGTGTAGATATGTTGGCTTAACCAGAAGGATGATGTGGCACAAAAACTGGCCAAAGAGCAGGTTTGCAGTAGGAAGAGATGACTATTAGGAGGCCAGGACTAGGCTTCAGATGGGCAAGGTTTGGACTTCTGAAGGCCCTGCAGCTTGAGGACGTCAGCTAAACTACCTCATGATAACCAATGTTAATCTCTAAACAATATCATCCCCGTATAATTGAAATTTAGATTCTACGTGGTTGTAGTTTCCTATTCTGCTGAAAGAGAATTTTATGATTAGCATACTAAAAGTGTACTTCTCAACACTAGCATTAGACTCAATTTAAAGACATAAAGCTAAGGGAAGGATATCCACTGTACCACTTCTATTTAACATGGTGTGGGGTGGACCACCCTATGGGGATTAGGAGAGAAACATGACTAAATGGCATGCAAACTGAAAAAGATTAAGTAAAATCATCTTTCTTTACATGATTGTAATATCTAAAAGTTAGGTACATTTCTATACACCAACAATGACCTATCACGAAGGGAAATTAAGAAACTTTCTGTTATTTTTTTGTTTTGCTTTTCTTTTGAGACAGGGACTTTCGTGTAGCCCTCCCTGTTTCCAAACTCCCTGTTTCCAAGCCCCCTACATCTTCCTCCTAAGTACTGGGAATAAAGATCTGCACTTTCGTATCTGGCTTGAAAATTCCACTTGTAACAGCATCAAAGGCTTAAGTAATTAAGAATAAAATACTGATAAAAACTTTCAGAAGATTAAAGTAAATAAAAGGAGACTCCATGCTCATGTGTTAGAAAAGCTAATATTATTCAAACATTCATACTTTCCAAAGTGACTTACAGATTTATCATAGCACCTATCAAAATCTCAATGACATTTTACAAATATAGAAAAAAAATCAAAAATGTATTGGGTTGGGTTCTAACACATATGCAGTTACCAAATCCAAGCACTATAGCTGATCCCAAAAAGTACTTACTGGCAGGAACCAGACAGAGATGCCCCCTCAGGGACTATGCTAGAGTCATAGATACAGCTGAGCATGCTTGCAGCTAACCATCAGCCTTAACTCGGGGATCCCAATGAGGGTGCTAAAGAAAGGACATAAGGAGCTGAAAGGGGTTGCAATCTCATGGGAAGATAACATTATCAATCAACCAAACCCTCCAAAACTCCCATGGACTAAAACACCAACCTTTGAGTGCACTTTGAGAGGCCTATTGTTCCATTTGTGTATGTGGTTGAAGATAGCAGTGTCTGGCATCAATGTGAGAAGAGACCTTTGTTCCAGAAAGGGCACATTTTCCCAATGTAGGGGGATGCCAAGGCAATGGGGTGGAGAGGGTGATCAGAAGGGAGTGCACCTTTGTGAAGGCAACTGGAGGGGAAGGAGGGATGGGAGCAGGGCAGGGTAAAGGGATAACATCTCAAGTGTAAATACAAAGTAATAAAAAATGTATTGGGAACTACAATAGACTCTAAATACCAAAGTGATTATGAGCAAAGAGAGGAATGCTTGAGAAAGAACACTTCATGATTTCAAGACAGCAATCCAATAATGCAATGCTACCACAACACTAGCATAGTCCAATGCTATAGGAGAGAAAGCCTGAAAGTCCAGATGATTATATGTATATGGTCAATTTATCTTTAGCAAGAGTGCCCAGAACACACTAGGAGGGGGAAAACACATCTATTCAATAAATAATACTCGGAAAATGAAATAGCCACATACAAAAGAATAAAATCAGGTCACTATTTTATACTATATACAAAAATCAGTTCAACAGGCTTAAGCATGAGCTACTGTAAAATGGCTAGAATAAAATATGGAGAAGGGCTCTATAATATTGCTATGGGCAATAATTTCTTAGCCATGACACCAAAGGTATTGGCAATCACTCACCGCCCACTGCAAAATTAGACAAAAAAATATATCAGATTGAGTAAAAATAGACACATGACATGAACAGGCATTTCTTTACAGTCTTAAAACTAGTTAACACACTACTGGTTATTAAGAAAATGCAAATCAAAACTATACTGAGTTATTTCCTCATTTCATTAGGACGAGTACTGTAAAAATGACACTGGACGTTGAGTTTTAGCAAGGATACACCCAACTGGTGGAAATATGAATTGGGGAAGCCACTTGGGCAAGCAATGTGAAATTTCCTCAAAAACTAAAAGCAAAATTACTCTTTGGCCCAACAGTTCTATTTCTACGTATGTAGCCAGAGGAACTTACGTGTATTGAAAGATCTGGAGTGCTTGGTTCAGCGTAGATATGAGAATAATCTAAGTGTCTCTTTTCTTGGATGAATGGATAAAGGGGATTATTTACATAACAGATTACACAACCATATGACTGTAATAAACCTTATCATTTGTAAAAATATGGAAGAATCTGGAGACTACTGTGTCAACAATTTATCACAAAGTCACAGACCTTAATTTTAGAATCTTCACATTCATTCTTTAGGGACATTTGTTATCTAATAAGTTCCAATTATCTTTGGGCCAAGCACACTGCAAAAGATTCTGAATAAAAAGAATGTATTTTACTTCTTGGTGACTGGTGCAAAGAAGAGAGTGTTTTTGTAAGTCACTCAGATTAAGGTTAAGATGTGGTTAGTGGACATGATTGGATTCAAGAATTATGACAAGACTTAACAACCCCTCGGAACATACAGAGAGAGAGAGAGAGGGTGAGGAAGGGAGGGAGGGAGGGAGGGAGGGAGGGAGGGAGGGAGGGAGAGAGAGAGAGAGAGAGAGAGAGAGAGAGAGAGAGAGAGAGAGAGAGAGAGAGAGAGAGAGAGAGTTTGAGTTCTTCCCAAGTCAAAAGCCCAAGGGGACCAAGGCTAGATGATGCCCTAGATTTTTGGGAAAGCCTAGATTTTTGGGAAAGCCTACACTGAAACAATTATTTCTCTTCTTGTAACATTTCTTGTAACATTTGTAGGTCATTAGCAGTAGACAAATTTGTTAATGTTACAAAGTATTAATGTCCTTTATTCAGCCCAATACATCTAGCCTATCAAATAACACTTAGAAGTATGGATCAGGTGACCCTAGTATCTTTACTTCTAATGCTGAATATTCAGGGCCACAAATTATCACAACCGTATAAACTGCAATCGATTACAACATTAATGCTCTGGCTGATTATTTTCTTTCCCAGGATGAGCCATGCCAGGCTCCTGGTGTAGCTCCTTGACTGAGTTTATATATTTGGGGTGATGTAGAATGACTAATGTGCCCATACAATTCACACACCGATGCCTTCTGCTCACAGCGAGATGGTCATTGAACACAGGGTTCCTTGGGAAACAGGTTTTGGACAGGTGGTGAGGACAGAGACGTCACAGTAGGCTCAGTGTCTTAGAAGATGTTTGAGGAGTTTGCATTTTCTCCTCCCCATTAGTGGCCACATGAGAAGGTGGAAGAGTAGTGGTTTTCTCCAGACCTCAGCTCTGTGGGGCTCTGATCTTAAACTTGCTAGACTTATGACAAATAAATTCCTATAAATAAAGCCTTCCTGTCTGAGGTAAGATGCTGTGGTAGCATGAGCTAAGTGCTGTGATGAGCCGGTGGGTTATCCTAATCCACATTCCCATTCCAAGGGCAGGGAGAAGCCAGGCACATGGGAACAGGGTCTAAGGCTAGGTGACTTCAGGAGCTGGACCTCCGCATGAGCATGGGGGAGTGCAGTGGCTTCAGAGCTGGGCTCAGCTCAACCATTTTCAATCAGCTTTGGTGTGCACTTCAAGACAAGACAAAAGGCAGATCTTTCTGTAAATAGCTGAGCACTTGCTTTCTGTTTTACTTCTATTGGTAGCACTATCTGATACAACAGAATCTATCCTTTTGATAACTCACTGATAGACTCAAGGACATTAGAGAGTACTTAGAAGTTGGGTCACTGATAGAGCTGGACAAACTCTGAACTGGGTGCCAGATTGTGTTGCCTACACATCCTTCCTCAGGTTATCTCATTGCCTGGAAGATGGATACAGCTCTAAGTTGTACCGACCAGTTCAAGACTAACTCTCTGCTGTAGGGTCCTTGACCTCTTCCAACCCCAGGGGGAAACGACTTCCACTTGCTATTCAACACGCCTTTACACCATGTACACTTGAGCATCTCTACTCCTCCCCAACAGCTTTGCCTTTCTCTTGAGACAAAACCATGTGTTCAATTTTAGGTGTCATGTTCTTATACTTTTTAATGAATGTTATCTTTTAACACTTAAGTTCCTCAGTCAGACATGGGGATAACAATAATTCCCTCATCTTACTCCATCTTGTCGCACACCTAACGTCTCGCCAGCAAGAACGACACACGGCAACAGGATTCTTCTGAGAACAACCTTTATTATACAGTACTCTTGAGCAGGGGACCCCGAGGAAGAAAAGTGCACTGCTTATATATGCCCAGGAGACTCGTGTCGCTACCTGATTGGTGTGTCCTCCAGTATCTCATTAGCATGCCCCGAGAGCGGGCTGTGACGTGCGTGGTACATGCGCACTATGTCCCTCAGGCTGGACAACGGCTCTGTTTGCTGAATCATATTTGGGTGCGGCACAAACAGCTACCAACACCATCTATATATATTGGAGAGATTCTTTGTCTTGCTCTTGCTCTTTCTTTTAAAGATTTTATTTATGTATTTCATGTATGTGGGTACACTGTTGCTGTCTTCAGACACACCAGAAGAGGGCTCCAGATCTCATTACAGATGGTTGTGAGCCACCATGTGGTTGCTGGGATTTGAACTCAGGACCTCTGGAAGAGCAGTCAGTGCTCTTAACTGAGCTTTCGCTCCAGTCCCATCCTTATATTTTTAAGATTACATGAGTCACAGTCAGCAGGGCTGATCCTTAAGGACGGTGTGTCTTATTCTTATTTACATTTGCGTTCTTAATGCTTTGGAGGAATTGCCCTCTAGGTCTTTGTATTATAAAATACTAGACTCCTTACAGTTATTCCTATTCCTACTAAACATTGCTAATAACACAGGAACCACAACCTGTGACATCATCTCGAAATGGCCAGAGTTCACTTTAGGTAGCATTTGAAGAGCCAAAGGTGCAGAAGTCACATGCTATGCAAATGGGGACACAAGCACTGGGCCTTGGTTTCTGGTTCCAGGGAGGACAGAAAGGCTAAAGGAGACTCCAGATGGTGCCTCGTCCTTTCTAGGTCCTGTGCCACCAGGGATTCAGAGGTCAAAAGTGCTTTCTTCACACAAGCATTAGCTTGTCTAAAACACAGTCAACTTGCCAGTTGTCCTGGCCTTTGTGCTGGCTAAGGTAAGAAGACAGACAGAAGCAGGTAGAGAACAGTATTTCTAAGATATAAAATCTTGCAAAGCATATAAAGGCTTGTTAAAACACTTCAATTACCTATTCTGGTTGGCTAAACATATATTCTTTTATGATCAAAACATTTACTTCAGATACCAAATACAAAACCTGACTATAAAAACCAGGAAGCTAAAATTTCAAGTTGAGGTCACTGTTCATCTTGCCCTATATACTCTTCATCTTTCCTTGCTGCTAAATGAGCAGTAATGAAACACTATTAATAAGGTATATTAGCGGCCAAATCTGAATTCATTCACCCCACAGTGTGGTAATAACCCCAAAGATATCAGTTCAGTGTTATAACTTGCATATGAAATGTATTCCCTCAGGCTCAAATGTTTGATTACTTGATCTCCAGGTTGGGGGCGGGGACACAGTTTTGGGTGAACATAGAACCTTTGGAGTTGAAGGTATTCCTTGCCTTGAGGTATATCATGGAGAAAGAATATTAGAGGGTTTCAATCTGACTATCCTTTAGGACTGGCTCTATAATCTTGTTTGGTATCATACCAAAGCTGCTGCTATAAACTCTTGCTGTCCTGAGTCCATCCACTCCAGTAGCTATACCTTCTCTGCCATGGTGGAATTGGACAGCCACATTATACTTGCCTTCCCTTAAACTATTTTAGCTTTTTTTTTTTTTTTGGTGATAAAAAAAATACAAACAGATTTCCACCATTATAACAAACATTAGAGAAAGGTTTATTTCAGCTCACAACTCTGGAGCCTTCAGTCCACAGGTGGCCTGTTGCTTTGTAGCTGTGGTAAAGAATGGTGGTTCATGGTACAGCAAAATGTTCAACTCGTAGGTTTCAGACAATTACAGAAAAAGGAGGAAATAAATTCTACTAGTGCCTTCAAGTGCAAGATCCTACTGACCAAAGACCAGTACTAGGTCACAGGTTTTACTACAGTCCAATAGACCCAAGCCCCAAATTTAGTCATGGAACTTCTAAGCATTATAGAGAGAGGGTCATATAAAAGAGAGTAAGTCAAAGATTTGAGATAAGAGAGCATCTTTGATATATTTGGCAGGCCCTGACCTGAAGACACTCACAAATGCCATTGAGTTAGGGCATCGGAGAGAGATCAGACACAAATAGGAAAAAGACACTGTGAAGACAGTACTGGTTAGTGTGATATGGCCCAAAGCTAAGCATTTCAGTAGTATCTGAAGATGGGGGCGAGAGAGAAAACTACTTTCCTACTGAGCATATTAGAGAAGTGGAGACCTGCTAGCACCTTGCTTTGACCTGAGCGAAACACTCCATAATTCTAGCTTTGAGAACATGATATAGTTCTTGAAGCCAACTCCTTCCATGGTTGTTACAGCAGACAACAATCGAATACAGGTCCTTCCATAGATATTTGCTTTTGTTTTCTAAAAATAAGAGGATTACTTTTCTGTGTTTGATCATTGTGTTGCCATTTTGGGGTATTGCAAACTGTGTGACCAAACAGAACTGACTTACATACTGAAGACTAGTAGCTCTATATCAAGGTTGTTGACTTCTTTTCCTAAGCACGGCCATTCTGCTGGTTCAGGTCCATGTGAGGTTATACTTAAATTGCTTCTTTTAACTGTCTCTAAAACACTGGGTTGTAAGACAGTTAGAATTAAGCTCTGTAAGCAGATTTCTCAGGGAATCTTTTCCTTGACTTCAAAGTGTATTTGCCGTGTCACTGATCTTACTTTACTCTCTTTTATTATGCCTGGTTCGAAGGTGAGTTCTCGGACACTTTGAAGTTGTATTTATTTTGATGGCAATGGAAGATGAATGTATTAATCCTTTAAAGTGCTTGGCAAACAAATGAAACCTTTGTGTTTATCCATCATCATATAACTGAGCCTTAGAACGTGGGCATATCACATTTCTGGCCTACCCCAGGGCAATTACAACTAAGAGTAAACAAACCATTATAGAACATTTTATTTTTAGAACAGGAATTCTCAGCGAGTCCCTCTGGAGGCTGGAATGTTTGAGTTAGTAGAAATGCTTCTCACCACACATGCATGAGGACCTGAAGTCAGATCCTCAGCACTCAAGAAAAATTGTGATGCTACGTATCAGAGATCCAGGAGGATAAGTCAGCTGGACGGCGAACCCTCGGAAGTCTGATGCAAACGAGAGTACCAGAAAAAGGGACAGTACAGACATGCACATTTCCTTTCATCTTAGTTAACTTCTTCCCTTCTCTTCAGAGTCAGAATCTGACTGATTAGTTCTTTCAGAGGAAAGAAGGTTTAAACAGATGGGGAAATGAGGAGACTATCTTGTAGGAGCAGCACTTTTAGGAGTCAGGAAATAATGCACTAGAGAACTTTAATTTACCTACAGGAAAGACTGGATGAGACCACCATACCTGCTTCTCAGAGCAGTTAGTTCAATCAAATGTGGAGGGTCCCTTCAGGTTTTATGATCCACAAAAAGACAGAAATTAAACTCAGTTCAGATTTTTAGGTTCCGGTGTTGGGCCAGGACTTTTTAAAATCTGACATCAGCTCATAACTTTTTGTCATATTTAAGCATTTTACAATTTTAGAAAAATGTCTTCCGATAACAACTCAGCCTCTTAAGTATATTAACACTCAAGACATGTTTACACTGAAGCTGTTTATAAAGTAACTATGGCTTTGTCTGTATTTTCTGTTGCTATCTTAGAAACAATGCTTGAGATAAGGGTCTAGAGAGAACAACTGAGGTAAATACAATCCCCGTGGTAGTCGGATTGACCTGGTCCTAAGATAACCTAACACTTTGGCTGTTGTAAAGCACAAATGACATCTCTTACAAGGTTGAGTTTTATGACCTAGAAGTAATGTTTAATCAAAGTTTGGGGGAGGGGAAGGGTTGGATAAGTAAAGAATAAATTCTGGAAGATATGGGCAGAGTTTGTCTTATCAGAAAGGAATGGATCGCCAGGTTGTAAACTACATTTATTCTCAGAATTCCAAGAGGACAGGCTGAACATCTCTTTCCTTTGATGGCTGTCTGTGAGTTTAACTCTCTTGGCTTCTCCAGTACTAATCTGTGTGTACAAGCGCCTTTTTACTTTCTACATGACATGCAATTAGTCACATAATCAGATGCCCAAGACTTAAACAAGCCACAATTAGTAAACATTGAAGACCTATAATATTTATTGAACTCTACAGAGTTAATTTGCTGTCAAAACTTACTCCTTTCTCTTGGGATAGTAAAAATAATGCTCTTGGAAAAGCTGTATATGCAGTTTTAGTGTATAGTACCATAAAATGACAAAAGTCAAAAACAAATACCCAAAATACATGGAAAAGCAAATGGAGTAGTTCAGGGAGGAAGGACTTAGAAGGGTCTTCCAACCTCCCTTTTATTTAATAGTCTGGCTTTTTATAAACCTCATGACTTTTCATTCCTTAAATTCTATTAATTGCATGTACGTCTCTTGAGAAATTATCATTCAATCCAATTCTTCTTTCTCATTTTATCTTCCTTAAATATTCTGAAGGTCTGCTCAGAGTATGGAAAAGCTTTAGTTAGCCATAGTCCTTCTCTAATTTGAACTCTTTCCTACAAATGACTGAAGTATACTAATTGTTTTTGGAGTTGCTCATATAGCCCAATGCTTATTTTACATGAGGCGGTCCAGAGGCAAATGGACCTATTCAGCAGGACCCAGACTGTTAATAAAGTCAGAACTCAGGTGTTCTTCCCCCAAATTTAGTTGTGCTGGATGTATTCAAGAGCTAAACAATGAGGTCCAAGTTTGGGACAGGAGAAAAAAGGCGTAGAAATGCCAAATGAGATGTATTAAAAGTCAAGCAGTAGCTGAAGTCTTTGATTATACAAAGCCTAAATTAGAAACAACTTGCATAAATAATTAGGCTTAAAAGGTGAATAAAATGTATCTCCCACCTGCTTTATAGAAAAATGAGATATATTATGTTGTAACTATTAAGTCTTTGGAACATTAGCAATCCTCCCTCCAACCAGAACACTGTCCAACATTTCTCTCTTGAGTCTCTACTGTGTACTATGTAATGCATTCCAGCTGAGGACAAAATTCTAGCTTTCAGAGTTTAATTTCTGTAGAAAGATGGGAAAGATTTATAAAGTGAATACATCAGGCCGCAGCAGAATAAAACCAAACCAGGAAGCTTTAGGGTGACAGGAAGAGGATCAAAGCTAGTTTTGTGCAGACGCTCTCACCAAGCCGATAAGCTGGTGTTGGGCAGAGACTAGAAAGACGGTGGGGAGAAGAGACAGGAGAGACAGCATGTGTCTGGGGAAGTTACAGGCGTCAGGGACAGCCAGTTAAAGGCCTTGTTTGGAAGTGTGCTTGGTTCTGTTTGAGGCACAGTAACACACATCCTGAGGGTGGGGCACACAAGTGGATATGTGGGAGAAGACAAGTAGAAGCAGACATGGAAGGCTGGGTCATGTAGGTTCTTCTAGCCCTTATAAGGATTTAGGATTCTCCTTATTGAGTGGGAGGATTTTAGACTGAGGTACAGCATTATCTGATTATCTGCCATGCCTCTTAAAACTGATGACTGTTCTGGAAAAAGACTGGAGGAGGCTGTCACAATCCAGAGAACAATCAGGATGCCTGGGACAAGGTGGTAGCTGGTAAGATGATGAAAGTTAGTTGGGGTACAAATGTATTTTGAGGGCTAACTTGACTGATGTATGGGTGTGAGCAATGAGAGAACTTACCAGACAATTCCAGAGTTACGGGCTTGACTAACAGAAGAATGTGGTGATGTTTAAAGATACCGAATATAGCCAGGTGCTTTACTCTAATGCTAGTAATTAACAAAACACTGATAAAAACTATTTTTAAAAGTTCAGAGAGAAAGCTTTCGTGCTTATGTTATACTGCTTTATAATGGCATCTGCAGTGAATAATGTGTGAACATGAACCCGGGGAGGGTTCTTGCTAAAGCTTTTGCTCCTCGTTCTAGAAACAGCTAGTCTGCCATGCTCCTTGGCGGCACATTTTAACGAGTGTGTCTGGGAGATGTCAGCTTCACTGTCTCAATGCTTGTTAAAGGATGGAGGACAAGAGAGGAAGAAAACTGACCCAGAACTTTAACTGTTATTGTCTAAAAGAACTGCGGGGACAAAAATGGAGAAGAGTCTGAGGGAAAGGAGGTCCAGTGACAGGCCCAAGTTGGGATCTAGCTCAAGGGGAGGCTTCAAGGCCTGACACTATTACTGATGCTATGGTGTGCTTACAAACAGGAGCCTAGCATGGCTGCCCTCCAAGAAGCCCAATAAGCAGCTGAACTAGTCAGACACAGATACTTACACCCAACCAAAAGTCGCAAGTCAGGGACCCCTATGGTTGAATTAGGGAAAGGCTGGAAAAACCCCATAGGAAGACCATCAGTCTCAACTAACATGGGAAAGAGATTTCTCAGATGCTAAGCCACCAACCAGGCAGTATACACTAGCTGATATGAGACCCCGACTCATATACAGTAGAGGACTGCCTGGTCTGGCCTCGGTGAGAGAAGCACCTAACCCTCAAGAGACTTGAGGCTGCAGGGAGTGGGGAGGCCTGGTGGTGTGTGTGTGTGTGTGTGTGTGTGTGTGTGTGTGTGTGTGTGTGTGTGTGTGTGAGTGGGGGTGGAGACATCCTCTTGAGAGGAGGAATGGGATGAGGAACTGTCAGTGGGTGGACTGGGAGGGGGATAAAGTCTAGACTGTAAAAAAAAAAAAGATTAAAGATAATAGATAGTACAAACTTAAAAGGGGGGAGGGGAGAAAACATTACAACTATTTCACCCTAGCCTCAGAAGGCAGAGATCTGAGGCCTATATTGGTCCTCTTGATGAAGGTGGAGGCCTTTCTGCACCACAGTATTAATTCTGTACAGGCATATTTTGGTGTTAACACATGTCCTATTGTGAATCCTATTCAGAATGCATTAAATTCACTCGCAGAGCTCATGAGGTACACAGGAACAGAACTGACAGGTCACAGGATAGGATTCAGTCATGCTGAGTGCTGCCCTTAACCTGAACATCACTAAAAACCATACTTGAAATCTTAGTGTACAGTACCAGAAATCTGGGGTCTCAGTACTTGGGCAGCTGCTGAGGTCCTAAGAATGAGGAGTCTGTGATCAGTCTGGGCAATGGTGATGCCCTGAGACGCCCCCTCCCCCACCTGTCAATGGAAAACAATCTTACACAAGCCACACCCCCTTCCACTTACACACAACACACATCTGATAACTGCTACTTAAAAACTGCGGATTTCATCCATCCTCAACAACAAAAAAACATCTGCAGGAATCACTATCCCTGACCTCAAGCTATATTACAAGGCAATTGTGCTGAAAACTGCATGGTACTGGTACAGAAATAGGCATGTGGATCAATGGAATAGAATAGAAGATCCAGAAATGAGCCCTCATGTATATGGTCACCTGATTTTTGACAAAGGAGCAGTAAACATTCAATGGAAAAAGGACAGCCTATTCAACAAATGGTGCTGGTCCAACTGGCACTCAGCATGCAAAAGAATGAAAATAGACCCTTTCTTATCTCCTTGTACAAAGCTCAAATGTAAGTGGATCAAAGATCTCCACATTAAACCAGATACACTGAAACTATTAGATGAGAAAGTAGGGAAAACCTTAGAACACATAGGCACAGGAGAAAATTTCCTGAACAAAACACCAATGGCTCAAGCTCTAAGGTCAAAGATTAACAAATGGGACTTAATGAGATTGCAAAGTTTCTGTAAGGCTAAGGACATTGTCAAGAAAACAAAACGGCAACCAACAGAATGGGAAAAGATCTTTACCAACACCACATCAGATAGAGGCCTAATATCCAAGGTGTACAAGGAACTCAAAAAGCTAGACACCAGAGAATCAAATAACCCTATTAAAAAATGGGGTACAGAGCTAAACAAAACGTTTTCAGTTGAGGAACACCGAATGGCCGAGAAACATCTGAGGAAGTGCTCGACATCCTTAGCCATCAGGGAAATGCAAATCAAAACAACCCTGAGATTCCACCTCACACCAGTCAGATTGGCCAAGATCCAAAACTCAGATGAGAGCAGATGCTGGCGAGGCTGCGGAGAAAGAGGAACACTTCTCCACTGTTGGTGGGGTTACAAGCTAATACAACCACTCTGGAAATCTGTCTGGCGATACCTCAGAAAATTGGATATAGTACTACCTGAAGACCCAGCTATTCCACTTCTGGGCATATACCCCAGAGACACTTTAATACACAACAAAGATATATGCACCACAATGTTCATAGCGGCTCTATTTATAATAGCCAGAAGCTGGAAGGAACCCAGATGTCCCTCAGAAGATTAATGGATACAAAAATTGTGGTACATATACACAATGGAATACTACTCAGCCACCAGAAACAATGACTTAACCAAATTCTTAAGAAAATGGCTGCATCTAGAGAATATCATCCTGAGTGAGATAACCCAGTCACAAAAGAACAGACATAATATGCAGTCACTGATAGTGGGATGCTAACCCCAGGGCTTGCACTCCCCCAGAAACAACTCACAGACTGTATGAAGTCCAAGAAATAAAGAAAACAAAAAAATATACATATATTTACAAAACAAGAAGACTTTGACTATTTCCATGTTGCGTTTTGTTTTGCATGTACTTTACACTTATTCTAACTATTAGGTTTTCAATGCATACTGTCAAGCCCTTGAAAAAAATCAAGTACTGACTAAAAAAATATATTCACATGGTTTTATGTAAAAATTATTTCAATGTCTGAAAAAACAGTACTGACAAAAATGTATAATTTTAAGCAAAAAAAATGTTTAAAATCTGTACATTTATCTTTGTTTTGTAAAATAAAGTCGTTAAAAAAAAAGATGTAAAAGATTTTTTTTGAAGGGGGTCTAAAATCTAGAGATTTATGCATACTAAGCATGTAAAAAGACTGAGTTATACTTCCCCAAAGGACCAATTTCTAAAATGTTCCCTTACCTTAAAAACACACAGAAAGAGAAATATCAATGTTGCAATAAACACAGTAAGGTTACTTAGATTTTAAGCCAAGTTTGTGGAATAATTTACAGATAAATCTTCAGTCCTAGTAAATTCATCCGGAGTTACCTAAGAAATAATTTCCTAAATATAAACATATTTAAACTGTAATGATTGGACATTTCACTGATATTCAGTAGTTTGCTAGGATAGTACCCAGACTGTGATATTTCTGAGAAAGGAAACCAGTATTTCTTTTGTTTGCAGCCAAGATATGGAGATTATATATGTGTACTCATTAGTTCTAAAGTAAGAGAATTATCATAATTATTTAGAAAAAATAACAAATGTAAATAAAATATGGGACAGTGTAGAATTGGCAATTTGATACTATCTGTTGAGTCAATAAAAGACAAAGTTCAAATGACCCAAAGCTTAGAAATTAAACAATACACAATTTTATTTTCCACTAAAATATTTATTTGAGGTATCTTACTGAAATAAATAAAAGTAGTTTTCTTCTAATACTGATAAGTATAGATATCCATATGTTATTTTTTTAAGTGAAGCATATCAAATTGTTTTTCCTAGAACATAGCATATGAAATATTAGGAAATAAAAAAGGAATACTTAACAATCTCATTCTTAAATTATACCCACAAGGTTTCTGAACCTCAGCACGGCATATGATTTGGTGGAAGAACTGTAGATACGAAGCCAGAGGGCTGGACTTCTTTGTCTGTTTGCTACATATCATAGCCAAGGTTCCTCCTGAGCATTAGTTCTTTACCTTCAAAATAGGAATGACATTAATTATATCCATTTCACAGGACTGCTGGGAATATTAACTACATAAATACACAGAAAAGCTCTTCATGAATGTAAAAGAGCTGTAAAAAATATGCTTAATTTCATATAAAAGAATCAATGCATATCTCCCTTCAACTAAAGAATAAACACCCAAAATGTGTCTTCTTCAGTTGAACTGTCACCTGTAAAGCTGGATAGGAAAATGCACCTTGACTTAAGCACCAGAGCTCAATGGATGACAGAGACCCAGGACCAATTCCCAGTTTTCTGGGCAGTTAGGTAGGAGCTAATGAATCTTGAGGGTCACTTAAAACTTCAACAGTTAAAGGAAAGGAAACAAGAACATTTATATTTCAACTCAGGGCTAGGAAACAACAAGCTACTTCTTAGTTTGTGATTTCAAAGTCATCTATGAATTCTTCACAGAAGAGACAGTTTAACCACGTACAGTTCTATGCATTTGTGGACACAGCATTCTCTTGCAGTAAGATCAAACACTAGTTCCTAAGTACAGAATAACTACAATGGATAAACTCCATTGTAAATTTAGATAACTGGCGGCTAAATGTAATGACTAGTTACAGAAACACAGGAAAATAATTCAGTACAATGATGATTTTTTAAAAAAGTCATATTTACAGATAAATCATCTTCAAACACACACACAAAAAAACCTTACTAAGAAGATTAAAGAGATCATTGTAGGTAAATATAAATACACTTAATAACACTAACAATGATACCACTTAAACATAATAGAAAAATGAATTTCCAGTATTCTGATATCTAGTAACAAAATACAAAATAACCACCTAACAATTTATGATTAGAAGCTATGCTGCTTACTGTGAAGTTCTGACAGTGTTATAGTTTAAACGCATGCAAATAACTAGTTATTATAGTTTAGCATTTTCTTATAACATTACTGAGAAGACAATGGTGAATCATACTCTAAAGATGCTTTCAAAAATGTCATTTACACTGGTTGTATAGATCAAGTTATATAAAACTAGACTAATTTACCTTCTTTCTTATGTGTTCTGTCTTGCTATAGCAAACATCTATCTACTAATGAAAAATTATTCAATACCTTCTTTTCTTAATCCCCCTGCTTTACCAGTTATAGAGATACATGTAGAACAAGAAGTAAATGTTTCAGTAGGAGTGTAAAATTAAAATTCATTGTAAATGGTGTAAAATTGATTTACTGAAAAGGAACCAACTGCCAATTATCACTAGGCTAGTGTATAAGAAAATAAATTCATTCAACTTAAAATAGTATTTACTAACATTCACTGGGTTTTTTTTTTTTTTTTTTTTTTGTTTCTAATTTGTAACACTGCTTTATTAGTCTATGAAAATTAAGCCCCATCTTAAAATTTGTAGAATATTCAATGGCACTTCATTCAAGCTCTTCATTCTCTTTGGTAAACAGGTCTGCCAGGTCAGCCACGGTCAACACAGAGGCTTCAGAATGCTTCCCGGAAGAGCTTGTGTGGCTGCAAGATTTCCAGAGGCACAGTGAGAAGGCATGGCCAGGAGTTAGCAACTGTATGTATAACAATGAACTGAGGCGCAAATCTGCTGTATGTAGATAGTAACTGTGACTTCTTGTCAAATCAATGAAAATGCCTAAATAATTCTGAAGCTTTGTCAGAAAGTGCTTTCTATGAACAATAAAAAAAATCAAAACAAATAAAAAACAGAAAAAAAGAAATCTGACAACTGGTGCCAAGCAGGTTCTAAACTCACTGAAATTCGGTATTAATTTAAGTAACTGAAATAAAAATCACTGATGTCTGCCCTATGTGACAAGAATAAAAACCCTCCAGGATTAGATGACAGGCCCTTGGGATGACTGGCATCTTTCTTGCCACATCAGAGTATGGAATTTCTGGTTCGAGAATGTCTCTTACAAAGTAACCTGGAGATGCCATCCCTCTGAAAGAGCTGTCATATCACCCCTCTTTGGGTGACTTCTAATCCATCCATCCAACAGGGAGGGAGGGCGGGAGGTACTCATTTACCTCAAGATAACTTTAAAGGAAAATTACAATGCACATGTTAGGCCAAGTCCTAAAGTTCAGACTGTTCTGATCATTCTATTACTCTGATGCCTACAGATTTGACACAAATCACCAGCTAAGACTGTAAATTCAACATGCCTATTGACCCGTGACTGGTAAGCATAAACTATAAAACATTAATGCACGCTTAGTTTCATACATATAAGACAAAAGGTTAGGTAAGACAGAACAATAAATTTCATTTAAAAAGTAACCAAATGTGGCTAAGATAGCTAATTTTGCATATTATAACCTATTAAATTATCTGAAGCCAATCATAGAATGTCCAAAGCACTGATTGGGACAAACTTTGGATAAAATGCTTTTCTTTGGTTTAAAAAAATAAAGTATTAGTGTTTACATAATTGGTTGTTATCCAGAAGATGATCTAAAACTCTCAAATGATGGGACCCCACCTGTAAGCTGTTACCCACCTTCTCTCAGCAGTCTTTAGCATTGTCTGCATCCGCTCTTCTATCGTTGCTTTAATTAAGAATCTATGTACAATAGTAGGTCTAGAAGGCAAATAATAATTTTAAGTTTAAAGACCACCTTAAGACAAATGAGTAGAAAATGACCTTACATACTCATGCTACACCCATTAGTCCACTGGTGCCCACTTGTGGCAGGTCTTTTATGAATGTGGTCAGGGACAGGTCTACTGTGCATACTGCCAATGTGATCTTCATGAACCAACACGCTCACGGGGGGGGGGGGGGGATATAAAAACACAAGAGAAAAATCAGTTGCATGCATAGATAATGTATGACAAGTTCAACCGAGAGGAGGGAATTAGGCACTCAGCACAGGAGGAACCGGAAGAGCATGCAGCCAGAAGACAAATATGTTCACACACGTATGTGGGACGAGTACATGCTTGGGAAAAGCTAAAAATGTTTCCGGGGCCAACAGCAGGCTAGCATGGCACAAGTGTATTATAAATGCAACAGGCCAACATGAGGTTAGAGGTGGGCAGGGTTCAGATCATAAATGGTAGTCCTGCAGGACTTAACCAGGAACTGGAATTTATAATTATAAAGGCGTATGCTCTAGTGGCTATGCATATTTTGATTTACACTGGACCATATTTGGAAATGACTTGGCTGCTGTGGAGAACGAGGAGAGACACAATTTGAAGTCATCCTGACAAGAGGAGATGAATTGTGCTTTTTGTGAGTGGCATGAGAAGTAACCAAAAGATGAGGACCATCTTTGAGATACAAAAATCAAGACTAAAATAACTTTATATAGGGCATAAAGAAAAGTCCTAGATTTCCTGTCTGCGCAAGTATAGATGATAAAAGCCACATTAAAATATGAGGAAAGTGTGGCTGGCCGAGGGCAGCACAAATGTGGTTTTGCTTCACTTGTGTCGAACTTGAGAATGTACAGATAACAACTAGCTACATAAAACTGGCACTGCCGTGAAGGCTGCCCACCCCATGCTACCTCGTGGCATCTGGGCGAACTCACAACTCGGGAGAGTGGATACAAAGAACCACTGCAAGAAGCAGGCCACCAATCATTTCAGTGGCATGCACTCAGGGTAGCTACGAAAACAGCAAGGCTGACAGAGCAGGAGGTGGATTATAGAGGAGTGCCACTTTAAAATGACTAACACTCAGAAACTTTCATGTGATGGATTTCAAAATGAAGGCTCTTGAGAATGTGAGAAGAGGTGGGATTTAGAACAAATGGGAAGAAAAGAAAGGACCCCTTTCCCACTGTAATAAAGGGTCAGACACTATCCCCTCCTGACCATTACAAGAGCCACACTCTTGCCTGAAAACAATCCTTTAGGTCCTGTATCCTCTTGCCCAAGCATGAAAAATGTTCAGCATACTCTTCCATCTTGTTTTCCTGATTTTTCTATTTCTAAATAAATCATTCTCTAAGTTTTAATTTAAAACAAAAACAAATAGTTTTAAATTGTAGTCTCTTCTTCTTTTACTCTGCAACAAGATCTCTCACAATCCTATTCCATGGGAGCCGTGTTGTTAAAGCACAGACTAGGGGGCAGCAGGGTGCCCTGGCCGTTATCCACTGTTTGGTGGACTAGAGCTGAACCAACAATCCTCACAAGTAGCTGCCTGCACTGCTCCATTTAAACTGCTTTTGGTCCTGCTGCAAAATTAAACTAATGGTCAAGACTCCAAGAGTAAGATTTCTATTTTGACATTTTGCAGCAAGTGACAGGTAAGCATGTAGGTGCCTTTTCTTTTCCCAGAGCTTCCTAATTTACCTGTGCCAGAGTTTGTTTGGTTCTTGGTTCATCACTGTTCTTTCTCTCCTTTAATACACACAGCAACCAACAAACCATCCACAGAACTTATGAAACTCAAAGAGAAGAAAGGCCAGAAACTGGGTGCCTCAGTCTTTCTTAGAAAAACGAAATATTCATGGGAAGAAATAAAGGGACGAATAGAAGAGCAGGGATTGGTGAAAAGATCATCCAGAGACTGCCTCATCTGGGATACACCCCATATGCTCCCACTAAAACCCACGCACTACTGCTGATGCCAAGTAGTGCTTACTGGCAAGAACCTGATATGGATGCCTCCTCAGAGGCTCTGCCAGAGCCATACTGATACAGAGGAGGATGCTTGCAGCTAACCATCAGATTGAACACGAGGACTCCAATGAAGGAGCTAGAGGAAAAACTGAAGGAGCTGAAAGGGTTTGCAACCTCATGGGAAGAACAATAGTATCAACCAACCAAATCCTCCAGAGCTCCCAGGGACTAAAATACCAACTAATGAGTTTGCATGGAGAGACCCATGGCCCCATGTACATATGCAGCAGAGGATGGCATTTCCATGGGAAAAGAGGCCTTTGGTTCAGAGAAGGCTCCGTTTCCCAGTGTAGGGGAATGCCAAGGTGCTGAGGTGGGAGAGGGTGGTTGGGGGAGGGAGCACCTTCATGGAGGCAATGGGAGGAGGAGGGGCAATGGGATTGTGGGAAAGGAATAACATCTAAAATGTAAATGCAAAGAATTTTTAGGGAAAAAAAACAAGAAATTTTTAGGGAGAAAAAAAAATACCATCACATGTTACTAATGAATGTCTCAGTGTGTGCCTCTAGCCCTGGTGTCTCTCCCAGTTTCTGAACATACACATCTTGGAGAGCTAATAAGATCTCAAACATCTACAGTAGACTTTTGTTCTTGTCTCATAGTCTTCCTCTACTCAGCCAAAGGCTTTCTATTTCCCAGCTGTCTAAGCCAAAGCCCAGTGTTGCTCACACCCACTAAGCACTGAGCCCACAGACACTGTCAGTTCCACTCCAGAGTAAACCCAGAGCCTGGCCACTACTCACTGGGTGCACTGCTGCTACCATACAGGTTACTGTACTCAGAATGATTCTCTCAAAGCTCAAGTTAGATGTGTCCTTCCTCTGCTTGCAGCTTCCTTATTAGGGCCCAATATGATCCCCAAGCCCACTGAGTTCTGTTCCTGCCTGTTTCAGTCAAGCAACTATGGCTCCTTGACACTTTTGACTTACAGATATCACACTGATTTTTATTGTCTGCTTAATCATTCTTTCTACGATATTAGCATGATTCTATTTCCAGTTTCTTTCCTGCTTTGCTCAGATGCTATTCTTCTCAGATAGGCTGGCTTCCAGGTCACCTGTCTCTGTATCGTTCCACCGGCTTGAGGTTTGCAGGTCCTAACACAACATACCCTTTACTTCCTCAATCTATCGCATACTCACTGCCCATGGACACCTGCTTACAAGTTGCATAAGATTATCTCAAATGCTTACAACTATAAATGGTACATAGAAAAGTCCTTGGAAAGAAACGTGTGGAGACTGGTGAACACCAACATCATAAGTAATAATGGAATGATAAGGAGCTGTAGGAGGTGAGGCTGTCACTGGGAGAAAGAGGATACAAAGACCAAGGACTAAGGGAGTGTCTTGAAGAAGAAAAGAAGGCTACTTATGGGGAAGCAATAGCCTTAATGGCCTTAGGCTTCTAAATCTGAGACCATCTACATTTTAGAAAAACGCTGCTCTAACAAAAGGTCAGTGTTTAGGTCTGGTAAGATGGCTCAAGTAGTAAAAGTACTAGATAAACTTAAACCAACAACCTGAGTTTGAACCTTAGCACTCACATTTTTACTCTGTTTGTTTACTTATTTTATGTATGAGTGCTCTGCTGTATGCACACCTGCATGCCAGAAGAGGGCATCAGATCCCTTACAGATGGTTGTGAGCCACCATGTGGCACTGGGAGTTGAACTCAGGACCTTTGGAAGAACAGCCAGTGCTCTTAACTACTGAGCTAACTCTGCAGCCTGGCACCCACACTTAAGAAAAAGTCAGACACAGTGTATAGGAGGCTTGTTAACCCGGAGTATGCAAACCACCAATAAAGCAGGTAAGACTGCCTCTAAAACTGAAGGCGAGAACTGACTTCCTAAGTACACGCCTGCCTTTACATACACACACACTGCACAGTATTCCAAGTGACACTGGAAGGACTTCAGAGCACTGTGAGCTGACTATAGTTAAGCTACTTTGCCATATTGTATTTAGTTTTTTTCTTTGTGGAAGAGCACAAAGGCTTATCTTGATCATCAACTTGATGAGATTTAGAATTACCAGAGACACACAACTGTCAGTACATCTACACGGGTGTTCCCACCAAGGTATGTGAAGGGAGACCCACCCTGAATGTGGACAGCTGAGGTCATGAGTGAATGACGACAGAGTAAACTAAGAATCAGCACCCATCTGTCAGTGTTTCCTCAGCGAGGCTGCAATATGACTACTTCCGGTTTCTGCTACCCTGAATTTCCCACTATCCTCTCAAAACCATGAGCCCAAATAAACCCTTCCTTCCTCAGCTACATTTGTTTTGTGTTTGCCACAGCAATGAGAGAAGTAATTTAAATACAGAATCTGTCTCTTTTCACTTAAAATTAAAGCTGTATTTGGTTTCAAAGCTGAAATGTATGCAACAAATCACATTTCTGACTCTGGCATGTAAAACTTTATCTACTACCTCTCATGTTTTACCTCAGCAGTTCCAAACTGCTCACAATCCTAGGAAATGTCAGCTTATCTGCCCTTTATTTTCTACACATGCAATTCTCCAATTGTCTTCTGGCCTAACTTTAAAGTAATCATTCCTCTAGCCAAATGTCCTTTTTAGAACACGAAGCATATTGTTTTTGTTCATAAAATCTTAAACCATCTCTTACTGTGCTGCACAGTGGCCTTTTATGTATGTTTCTAGATGGGAATGGATTATGTCTCATATGACTGGAATCTTCAGTATGTAGCTTTTAGATGCTCAGTAATACTTACTAATAAATAAGTGCTTAGAGTGTGGCTACTGTGTGTGTCTGTGTGTCTTCAAACACTCAAGGCCTCTAATACCCAGGAGGCAATATAACTAGGAAGCTGAGTTACAGATACTCACAATCGGGTATTTGAATAAAGGAAGTACATATCACATAATAATAACTATTATTACTGCACTAAATCAAACTATCTTTAACTACACTGACTTATTGGTTTATTCACTGTGTGTGTGCATGCGCACCCAAGTGCCACAGAGCATGCAGACTTGTAACATGATGGAAATTTCCAAATCTGACTTCATGTGCTGGGGTGTAATTAAAATACATACTAAAAATAATGTATAAAATTATTTTCAGACTATGTATAAGGTGAAAGAAACATAAACCAATCTTACTTTTAAATTTAGACCCTTTCTTCAAAGACTCCAGATTTAAAAACAAAAACAAAAACAAAAACAAAAAAATCAAAACCAAAAACCCCTAACCAATTTCTGGTCCCAAACATTTTAGGTAAGAAAGATAAAATGTGTACTTAAGAAACAAGCAGGCGGGGCTGGAGAAATAGCTCACTGGCTAAGAGCACTGACTGCTCTTCCGGATGTCCTGAGTTCAAATCCCAGCAACTACATGGTGGCTCACAACCATCTGTAATGGGATCCCGTACTCTCTTCTGGTGTGTCTGAAGACAGTGACAGTGTACTGTGCATATTCATAAAATAAATAAATAATTCTTTTTAAAAAATAAAAAAAAATACCTCACAGGATATGATAAACATAAATGAAGAATTTAAATGTTGAGTTAAGTTTCTCATAACCTGAAGCAAGGTAATAAATGCCCACTTTAGTCCTTACTTCGTCTGTCCAATTCGGTGCACTCTCCCAATGGCCTGAAGCTCATGGGCAGGGTTCAGTATGGGCTCCACCAGGAGGACATGAGTGGCTTCAATGATAGTTAATCCATTGGAGCCTGTGTGCAGGGGCAGCAGCAAAATATTGATCTGGGGATCATACTTGAATGCTGAAAGGTTCTCCTAAAAGAAGAAAGGTACATTTTAAATTTAGCTGGTCAATTAAAGAGCAAGCAATGATGTTATAGCTCAAGATGAGCTAGGTAGTAAAGATGCTAATCTACCAATTTTTGGAACTGCAATGTTGTTTTTCTTGATTTTGAAGAGAATCATACAAACACTTTTGCTTTTATAGCATATAGTATAAACTATATCATAGACATGTGATACATGAAAACTGAACTATATGAGTCTAGAAAAAGGGAAGGAAAGAAAAACTATGTAAAGTTAACGTGAGGTAAGATAGGAATCTACTGTATTTTTGGTTGTTCTTGTATGTGGTATGTCTTGATTATAGGTATGACTGTACTGAATTTGATAAAAACAAAATTTTAACAATATGTGCTTTTTTCTGAGTGTGTTTGTGTGTGTGTGTGTGTGTGTGTGTGTGTGTATAGAAATAATTTCAGGTATAGGGACTCCTTCAAAAGAAGTACTTACTGCAAGGCCATTTCTTCCTACATTAAAGAAAAAGATCTCTAGACAAAAACATTTTTCTAAAAGATTTTCTTTTTAGACAATCTTTAGATTGTCTAGATCAAAAATATCTACATTTTCTATTTTGTTTTAAAATGTTAATTTCATAGATAAGAACTTAAAACCTTTTTATAGGATTTAGAACAAAAGATAAACTAGGTAAGGTAGAAAACAGCAAATTCAGTTTGCAACTGATCTGTTAAAAACATGAGGAAAAATTTGACACACCTGGAATGTCTTAATGCGACTGATTTGTGTAAATTCCATGTTGTTGTCGGTGAGAGCTTTTGAAATAATATCTAATACATCTTGCCACTAGAACATAAAGATGAGAAAAAAGTGTTTATACACAGCTTCTGGCTAAAGAGATTTCAGAAGGAAATAAATCATAATTAAACCATAGTAGTTTTTAAACTTCAGTTAAATGAGCAAAACCCAACCCAAACCCTCAGAAGGAGAAACAACACTAGCTCTGTTGGGAAACAGTATTGTCTTTTCCCACCAAATACTAGCTGAATGATAATACAAAATACAAGCATCATTGTATAAAATATAAATAGAAAACAATGGTGTATCTAATAGATATAGTTTATCTTTCTAAATGTAAACTAGGATTTTAATATATTTATAAATACTACTTTATAGTACATTAACTACTTTTTCTTAAATAGATCATTTCACTTGTGAATGAATCTTTGAAGGTTACAGATTCTAATTTTTCAAATATCAAAAATATCTTTAAGTGACATCAATATAAAATATAACATGTAATGACAGGAACTGCCTTTATAAAGTATCATCACATTTCTCTATACATAAACACAAAGCACAGAGAAAATGTGAGTCATCTGTTTCAGTAAGCACTCATAAGTAGTTCTCAGACAGACACTCAGTAGAGACAGAAGACCAGCTAGACTGAAGCAGAAAGTCTTGACTATACCGTTGAGAAAACGAGTGCTTTGGCTCCTGGATCTTTAAGTTGTATTTTCATCAGAGTTCTGACCACAGCTTCCACTTTTGTAGAATGGCTACCCTTTGAATACAAAGAGGAAAACACATTAGCACCAAACAAAACCTAGTTAAGGAAGGAAAGAAAATTGGTATAAACCACCTCATTTATACATATATATAAAACTTAGCAAATGTATATGTGGTTATTCTTTTTGTGTTTACTGGGAATTTTCTTTTAGTGTAAAAATGAATGAGTTTATCAGCAAGGTGTGTGACAGACAGTTCAGTGAGTAAACATGCTTGGCATGAGCCTGATGACCTGATATTTCCCAGAGCTCACAGAATGGAGACGGTCATTATCTACATGCTGCCCCCAATTGCACACATGCCATTTCATGCACTTTCTCCCTGTCTCCCAAATCTAAGAATAAGGATTTCCTAAAAGAACTTACATTCAGCTAATTGAACATAAATGCATTCTAGAGAGTCATACAGTATGGATACCACACACTCTGTAGTTAGGTTTTATAGTCACAACATTCTGTTACACCAAAGAAGCAGAACAGATACTAAACACCTTCCTCACTACTCCATTCATCTCAGTTATTTTAAGATTAGAAATGTCAGAATACGAAGAATGAAACCCAAGACACCTTGAAAACTGAAGGATTCAACCAACGAATAACATCTCTTTGCAATGGCATGGCCATGGACAATGACAGAAACACAGATGTCGACTAACACACAGGCAGATAGTCACTTTACAAGATTTTTTTTCTCTTTATCTTTATCTTTTTCTTTTTTCTTTTCTTTTTTTTATCTTTCAAAACTGTCCCATCACAGGAATATGGAAATAGAAAAGTGGTTTAAAACCTAAGGAATAAACAAATGATGAACCCATGATCAGTGTGTTTAACCCCTAGTAAATAAACAATCAGTAACAGCTTTTCAGACCTTAAACATGAACACTACCATGACCTAAATCGAGGTGCAAACAATTCCAGAGCAGCATCTGTCCTTCCCTCAATGCTCTAAATACACTTATTTTTACCTGAAAAACTACAGGAAGCAACCCAGCCAAACAAGGAAGAAAGTTATCCGAATTTAATGGGAATACAAGGTTTTTTAAGGGGTGGTGGGGGGAAAAGGAAGTCTAAAAATCTGCATGTTAAAATAAAATTCTTGTATTTTTTTAGACATACAGCCTCTCAATTATATATACAAAGTTTAAAAAATGTAAAGGGGAACATACTCTCTCATACTAGTGAGTTAATTAAAGAGAAAGCAAGAAATAAATACAAGTGGTAATTCAGACCTTCAGCTGGAACCACACACACACCTTGGAATAGGCCACCCTGGAAAGCTTTTCCCTTCCAATATGGCTCAGTGAGGAAAGCACTTGCTGACGAGCCCGATGAACCTGAGTTCTAGCCTTCAAACCCACAAGGTAGGAGAGAACCAGCTCCCACAAGCTGTCCCCTTACCACCACATGCAGATTCATGCCAACACACACAAGAAATACATGTTAAGTGAAGTACAGGATAAATAAGCCCTTTAATCTACTGAACTGTTTCTTTCTAAAAGTTCAAGAGAAAACAGAAAACAGTATTTTATAAGCAACATTCTGAGTTGAGTATTAAAAGATTAGCTCATTCTCCTGCTATCAAAATTAGATGGTTCAAAAGTTCTCAGAAAAATCCCCAAAGGTTCTGAGCCATTTGAATCCCAGTTCAAATAACAAAATTAAGAATAAGTGTATCTACAACCCAAAAGTTGTATCTTCCCAAAACTATAGAGGGGGAAGAAGGCTATAGCCTACTCCCACAATGGCACATCTACTCCAAAGCTACACCTCCAAATAATGCCACTCCCTGGGCCAAACATATTAAAACTACTACATTTCACTCTCTGGGGCCTACAGGCTTGTTCAAGCACATGAGTCTAGGGGTGGGGTGGGGGGGGAGACTATACTTAAACACAGCGTAATGCTGAAACATTTAGACCAACTTCAAAAGTCCTCATAGTTTATTACAGTCTCAATAATGTTAGAAGTCCAAGGTTCACAGTCTAATCCAGTATAATGTAATGTAATGTAATCATTAAATTATAATTCCCAAATCAATACAGGAAACCAGATGGGCAAACTCTAAACTCTGCATCTCCATGTCTGATGACAAAGCAGTCTTCCCATCTCCAACACATTTTTCTTCTGTGTTGACTGCAACATACTTCTTTCTCCTGGCTGGTTCTACTTCCTATTAGCAGCTTTCCTCAGCAGGTATCCAAAGGCTCTGGCATTGTTAACATCTTGGAGTCTCCAAGTCAATTTCAGCTTTTCAGCCTCTTGTTCCACACATGATCTTCTGGGATCCTCCAAAGGGCTTGGATTACTTCTCCAGATCTTCAATCTGTAGCACTCCAGTATCTGGTTGACTTCACTCTGCTACTCCTTTTGCCCATGGTACTGGCATCTCCAATATGCTGGGGTCTTCAGCTGCAACTAGGTTTTACCAATAGGCTCTTATAGGCTCTCTTTATGGCACCAAGCCTAAAATCCTTTGCATGACCCCTTCAGTCCTGGTCCATCAACTTCGCTGCACCTTCACCAATGGCCTTCCATAGTCTCTCACAGTACCAAGCCTCAGCTGTTCCACATGACTCCTTCATGTATGTCTTCAAATTCAGTACCACCTGGGTGACTCTTACACATTACCAAGTTCAGCTGCAGCACTAGGTACAACCTTAGCTGTCTCTGGAATAGATTCTTTGTGCTCTCAGCAAACACTTCCCAGAAGATTTCATGTAAGTGATGCTGGTCTCTTCTTAATCACTGCTAATTCCTTAGCCCCAGTTAACTAGCATCAATTGTCCCAGTAGTCCTTTCTATTCTTGACTCTAAAGTCAAGGACACATGACTAAAGCTGCCATGTTCTGCTACTTGCTGGTGCAAATTGTTTTAAAAATTAAAGAATGATTTTGAGGCCTAATGTATAAGATTGCACACAGTCTGCAGAGAGTTTCCTGATTAGATGTTGTCCTTTATAAGAGTTGCCTTAGTCATGGTGCCTGTTCATAGCAATAAAGCCCTAACTGAGACAGAAAGAAGTAGGACTGTTTTTCAAAGAGATAAATAAAAGTAATTTATACCTTACATTTTCAGTCTCTAGTGTGTGTCCAATTTGTTGTATGGCATGGCCAACTCTCAGCATGACTAAGAGAACTACAGACTGACTATTCAGAACTGCAACTGTTAACTGAAAAGAAATTTTCTTTTCTCTTTTGACAATTAGAATTTTATCTGCATATACTCATTTATATAAAAACGTTAGTACCATTTTCAATTTATTACTTAACACTGATGTATAACAACATATATGAAAGCTCATAAAGAAGTATTTAGATGCACACGTTTAAATACAATTAAGTGTAGATTTGATTTATGAAGTTACTGTACGCTTACTTTAAGCAAACTCACAAGTTTTAATTAGTTTTTTTCTACCCAGATGTTTAGTTACATGTTGGAATGTATGAACAAGGCAACATTTGATAACTTGCCGGGAGGAGGAAGGAAAGAAAACACATTGTGATGCTATACCCAGAGTTCTATACAACTTATTGCTGAATTGATTGTCTTGGAACTAGACTATAAATACATTTCCTCTATAAAGTTGTATCAGACTTTTCTAAAGTTAGTAGATATGCTGTTAAAAGCAAAGATCCTGAATCATATCCTATTTGCTATGAGTCCAATCTCATTGAGACGGAGTCTGAAAAGCCTATTTCTAAAAGCACACTGACTATGAGGTACTCAGAATGTAAGCTGATGAAGTAATAGTACATGTGTGGTGGGTGGCTGGCAAGGGAACTGTTTTGCTGTGTCTGTCTATGTATAATATTTTGTACTGAATAGAAAATTATGAACTAAGAAAACTGTTCAGGATAGGGGCTGGGCTTACACCAGCAGAAATACTTTGTATGAAACCTTGCCAAGCATAGGACACATGGCACAAGCCACGTGGTGGTATGTTCTGCCAGGCCTACATCACCACATCCAAAATGCCTTGCAGTTGTCAGAACTTGCAAGGGGAATTTTGTTTACTTTGTAACATGCCCAGTAGGTTCCAAGGTGACTTAGGAATACTGTCACTGTTGCTATGGATGATACAGTTACAAAGGGATACTGGTGATCTCAATATCTTCTTTCTATGTTTAATCCACAGGATGCCTTATACTGTGAAATCTCCAATTTCCAAAAATATCATTAGAAACAAAATACCAAAGACTATTTATTACCATTTTGCATTCTCTAAATGTCTTTTATATGATCTCAAGTTATGATTAAGCACTATTATGCTGCCATATTGTCTGCTATGTACAAAAGTCTTGTCATGTGTAGTTAAGAGTGAAATGAAAACACCCTAAGGTTATAGAAACTTATGTATGGGCGTTGTTTACTAAGTACCAAAATGTGGCAGTAAGAGAATGTTCAGGTTTAGAAGTTGTAGGACCAAGTCTGGAAAGTAGACTCTGGAAATATATCAAGCAGATGTTTGAAAGATTGAGTGACAGACAGTAGAGTATAATTGTGAGAGTCAACGAGGTGACAGGTAACAACACGCAGAAGTGGCAGACATAAATGGTGACAGAAAAAGCTGACAGAAACAAACACAAACGTGGCAAGAATGAAAGTGAGAGAGTGGAAGAGGACGAGACTGGCTTATGTAATATGTAAAATATTCAGTCATGTTTAAGAAAGAAGAAATGTAAGCATGTTTGTGTCCAGGGTAGGTAAAAACTATCTTTACTAAAGTCTACAATCTTTACTCTAATCTTTTAGTTTTGTAAATAAGACAGTTTAATACATGTGTTCAGACAGCCATGAAAGACATACAGCAGCAAGAGTACTTAGTAGCATTTCAACACTGACATCTCTTTCCCAATAGGGCTGCAAACGTAACTGTACTGGTATAGGAAAGCTGCCATACAGAACAGGTGTTTGGTCTGATGGTTCAGTGACTCAGTGGCACAGCTGTGCAGTTTACTGGCAGCTAGACCAGCTTCCTTCTAACCCTCCCAGTACAAGGCAGGCCAGCAATTCTGCCTCATGTTGCCTCCTGCTGTTGTCACTAATGTTTTCACTGTATAAGGCTTAGCTGCCTTATCCACCAATACCACTTGTGGCTGTTGGCAGACCTGCAGCTAAAAGCGGAAAGAGAAAATGGACAGCATCGGAGAAAAGGGAAAAAGAATTCCAAAATGTGGAGAAAGTGGCAGGAACCAGGAAGAACAATTCTAAGAATAGAGCACTGACCACAAAGCCTTGAGGCTGGCCCCTGGATCGCTCCAATCACACACTACACTTTGCAACTTAACACATGTTTTTATAACACATTCATCCAAGGAATTTCAGAGACAGACTACATTGTCCTTAGGTCATGAACCTGTCCTCACTTACCCTTCCCAAACCGTACTGCCATTCACACTTGTGTATTCACCTTTCGTTTACCTCCTTACAGTCTTGGATGTATTTTTCTGCCAGAATAGGTGCTTTAAAACCATCACCATCACCACACATATGTAGATACATTATTGCTTTAAACCTGTGTAAACATTGTTCCTTTCCACTGTTTATATTAGAGACTAGCTGTCCTTGGAACATACTACTTTCTTGGGAGCCCCTTTAAATAGAAAATTTATTTTTCTTTGTGTTCTGCATTTGTGCATCATTACTTCCTTCAACATTACTTACAAAAATTACTTTGTCCCAAACACAAATAAAGTTTGTATTCTCACTATCCTCAGGAGACCCAATTCTCCTCTAACGTTTTTTCTTGGTATCATTAATAATGCCATCTTTCATTTGTTCAACACTTGGGCACCTAATTTAAAGTCATTGAATACCTCAGATTGAGACCGAGACACTCATCACAGGCTGTCTATACATGCACATTCAAGTCTCATCTAGCCTCATTTTCCTTAACCCCACTTAAACTATCCCATTCCAGATAGACACACACACTCTTCTAGGCAGTTTGTTCAATAACCCAACCTATAACTATCTGAACTCAGTAAGATCTCTACTTTTTGTAAGCTAATACTCTGTTTTTCAAGAATACTACAGATTAGTTTTCTTTGCTATATATTCAGGCCATATTTTATCTGTGAGTGTATACATGTATTCTTTCACTATAGCTTAAACATGCTTTAGCCGCTCTTATCTTCAATACAACTAAACAAGAGAGAACTTCCTTTCTGCACTTGCCTCTGTGGTTCCAGGTCTTGTTTATCAACAGTCTGAGTTTTCACGTCAGAATCCAGGCTGTCCACACCTGTCTATGCTTGGTTACATTAGGGTCCCCAGAACATACCCATCTCTTTCCAACTCCACTGTCACCAACCTAAAGCTTCTAGACTACTGTTGTGGCCTCCTAAATACATCTGAATTTTTTCCTTTTCTTTTTCTATCCCCGATTTTCTAGATTGTAGCTTTCTTGTTTTTTTTTTTTTTTTTTTTTTTTTTTTTTTTTAAAGATTTATTCATCTATTATATATAAGTACACTGACGCTGTCTTTAGGCACACCAGAAGAGGGCATCGGATCCCATTACAGATGGTTGTGAGCCACCATGTGGTTGCTGGGAATTGAACCCAGGACCTTTGGAAGAGCAGCCAGTGCTCTTAACCACTGAGCCGTCTCTCTAGCTGATTTTCTAGATTGTAGTAAGGATGATCTTGTTGAAATTTAGAGCCTGAGTGTTTGTCACCTGCCCTTCCACTTTATTTTCAGTTTTGCCTACTGCTCTGCAGCCCCTCACTTCTGTGTGAGGCTTGTGTGCCCTGGTCTGTTCACATACTGTGAGTTCTTTTTCAGCCTGGGACCATCCTCTGGGCAGATCAGTTCTGCCCTCTTCCCATGTTGGTCAGTCTGCTCACTGTTTACCTCCTGTTCTTAACAGTCATTCTCTCAGAAAAAGGTCAGGTTGTCTTTAATTTTGTAGTACTTATCATAATTATAAAATTACTGTTTAATGTCTTTACTTTTTGCTGTAATTCAAACTCCTCTCTATTCCTACCACCAAACTGTAAAGTCAATGAGAACAACAACCATATCTTGGCTGTGTAATGCATCTGCAAGGCCTAGAACACTGCCTGGGGCACAGGATGCATCTAATAAGTTTGTGTGGAAAGAACAAATGGAAATTCAGTTCAACTCTGGGAACAGCAATGTGACTGACACTTCAAAGTTTACTCAAAAAACAACTACTAATTCTTTAACCAACCAAACTGTTGGTTTCTTAGGAGAAAGAACAATCTAACAAACACCTACCTTTGTCAGTAATTTCAACTTGCCCCATGTCTACTCAGAGAACACATTCTTAAAATATAAGAATGTCAAGAACCATCCCATATGCAGCCCCTCAAACCCATGCACTACTGCTGATGCCAAGAAGTGCTTACTGGCAGGAGCCTGAATTGGACGCCTCTTCAGAGGCTTAGCCAGAGTCATACTGATAAAGATGAGGATGCTTGCAGCTAACCATCAGATTGAACACGGGGACCCAAATGAAGGAGGCAGAGAAAGGACTGAAGGAGCTGAAAGGGTCTGCAACCCCATGGGAAGAACAAAAGTATCAACCAACCAACCAAACCCTTCAGAGCTCCCACAGACTAAAACACCAACCACTGAGCACACATGAAGAGACCCATGGCTCCAGTTGCATATGTAGCAGAGGATGGCATTGTCTGGCATCAATGGGAGGAGAGGCCTTTGGTCCAGTGAAGGCTCGTTTTCCCAGTGTAGAGGAATGCCAAGAGAAGGTGGTTGGGAGAGGGAGCACCTTCATGGAAGCAAGGGGAGGAAAGATGGAAGTGGAGTGGGGGGTGGGAAGGGGATAGCATTTGAAATAAAAACACAGAGATTATCTAATAATAAGTATCATATATATGTATATATACATATATGTATATATATATATATATATAAATGTCAAAAACCCAGAAAGAGGGATCAATGAGGGAGAATCCACTTCTTGGTTAAGCATTAGAACTACCATTGTTTCCTCTGCACACCTGGCCCCCAGTGCCTATCAAATTTACATATTAATTTACCTTTTGACCAAGTCTGATTAGAAGAATATTTAAAAGCACATGTAAGAAAAATAAGGAACAAAAACCCTAGTAAGGGTTTTTAAATAAATGAACACATTTGGGTCAGAAGGTCCAGTGAATCCTATTTGTACCCTGAATTAATAATTTTTGATTCTGAATAAAACATGTAAAGGTTAAGGATATAAACTCAAGTTTATCTGTATTCTGAAATGTCAGTCCACAGTGTTTTAAAGCATACTGCCTCATCCTTGTGACAATCAGTTAATGCTAGGAACCCATGTATTTTCTCTTAGGTTAGACTAAATACGTAGAAAGCTTAAAACAACCAACCAACCAACCAAACAAACAAACAAAACCACCCCTTTAACAACAACTATATATTTGGATGTAGAAAACTGCCTTTTCAATGTTAAAGAGTAGACCCAGTATCTCAGGCATGCTAGCTGAGTAGTCTAGCACTGAGGTATCTTCCCAGTCTGAAACTTGACTGTAGTGACGAGAAACAGCACACATGGCAGGAAAATGAAGCTCTTTAGCTCTTAGTGGCTATGCCTACAGCTAACTGTATTAGTTAGTATGTGCTGAGCTCTCTCCCTCAAGGAAGCAGGTGATAAAGCTGAAGTGTCCAGCTACTGTGGATATACTGAGCGTGGTCTCTACACTCACTGGGCCAACTTGCTTTAGTTCTTTACTTGGTCAGATACTAACTGCTGTGGCATTGCTTTGATTGTGTATGTTCTTGACCTACCATACCTTCACAGGGATGTCATCCTCTTGGTTTGCCTTCTCTGAGGTGAAGACATAGGAGACTTCTTTGTGTGATGTGGTCTGGCGGCAGATAGCACACTTGATGGAGCTTCGATGAGACCCCACACTGTACTGTTCAATTATTATTGAGGTACACTCATTACAGAAGCAGTGTCCACAGGTCAGCACTGCCCACTGGGGGGAGAACATACATGGCAAGCCCTGGTGAAAATGGGTCAATGAGACCTAACTACACATAAACACATAAACAGGGAGAGACGACTTATAACTGAAATTCCTCGTATTTCATGGCAAGATACGTTTTCAAATTATTTTTAGTTTAAGAGAAATGTATTTTCAGCTTCATTTACCTTAATAGTTAACTATCATTATTTTATAAGAAGCTAGTGTTCCCATTTCAGATTTAAAGAGAACACCAGATTACTCCTTTAGTACTTTAACAGCAGATAGTGAAGAACTGAGAATGTCAGTGTAATTTACTATCGTTTACAGTTACAGTTGCTAACACATTTATACAGAAAATAAGATATTTCAGATTTATTTTGAATGACACAGGAAATTTTTTGTGGACCCCTTTGTGGGACCATTTGTCTTAATTTGCTGCTTTATAGCAATGGGTCTCTGGGTCTCAGGCTCTTAGCTTGCTTTTTCTTGGATTTGGACATGTCTGTATTGGCACTGACAGGGACAGACAGAACTCTGAAATAGGCCCAGGAATCTCCTTAAAAAACAATTCAGACTAGGGTTAGAAAAAATTGGGGCACACGGTGTGGCTTTAAAACAGTTTCTAAAAAAGTTCATTTTGTTTTGATTAGGGGCTGCTCCCTAGGCTCATTTATATATAATCAAAGGCTTAAACCAGAATCTTCAGACCTATTGAGTACCCTGTGACTCTCAAGTGACACTGGAATTGTAGGATACTGATGCAACATATAGAATTTTGTGACTCACAGAAATTCAATTCATAAGGTACAGAGCAAGACAAGTCCACCTTTTTTCACAACAGGAGGAAATGGCTGAGCTACGTGACATTCAGTAAACTGGCTCTGAGAACAAATGACAGCATCTCTAGCACCATTAGCAGAAACGTAGGACACAGAGCCCCACAGCACAGAACTTTACAAAAGCAGTTTTATCACTATTGTTGTAATCCAATTTTAAGTTTAGAAAACGTGGTAATACTAAAGATGGATAAAATTATATATATATATATAAAACCTGTAATAAGACAAAATAAAATTTCAGAGATAAGTGAATGAATCTCACTAAAGCTAAAATTTGACAAGACATTATTCTGACCCAACCCAACTATACCTTTCTGTTGCTTCTGGACTAAAGCTTGGACTGAGGGCTAACTGCATGCTAGGCACACACAAAATCACGGCCCAAGCCCTTCCTGAACATTGTTTTTATTCAAATTAGACATTATTATTATAATAATACACTATTATATATTTTTATTTTGCCACTCAATGTTTAATGTAGCAGCTTTCCTTTGAAGATTTAGTTTCTTTTTAGATTATCTTTTTCTGTATATGTTAGATTAAAAGGCCCTTTATCCCCAATTATTGCTAATTAGAACACAGAAATGACACATTTAACTCTGCACTTAATTCCATAGAGAAAATAAATCCACTGTCTATATTAGGCCAATTTTCAAATGTTGAAAAGCAACTCAAATCCTAATGTTGCTTATCAGCAGGAATAAATCAATAGTCAGACAGAAAAAAAAAATCTCATTGAACTGAAATTGTGCTGTCACGTTTGCAGGCATTTTATATTGATCCATGCAAGTTACCGCTTATTTCCTTAGCTCTCTAAAACAGAAAAAAAACAAAAAGCAAAACAAAACAAACCACATTTGATTCTGGGTAGTGGAGCTGTCCGTGGCTGAAAGCTGGGATCTGAGACTTTCCTATTGTTAGGTGCTACATCACAGTGCCTCTGTACTGCTAAACTTACCGATTGTTATACCTTCATTAACAAATATGTTAATGTGGCAAAAGTAAGTGACAAAGGCTTATCCAAAAATATTTACACCTAAGCATCTTTTTAAAAAAGATGTGGATGTTATAGGGTTAAGTTTTTAGTTAGGAAAAAGATAGTTCATGTATTTGTAACCTTAAGCATGTCAACTAAGTCGTGACCCTACTAAGATGACAATTCTTAAACAATTTTGAGAAAGTGCATGTTTGTAAACATGCATGAGACACAGAAAGACCAGCTGGATGTAGAAGCCTTATACACTGTAAGATGTCTTATGAATTCATGTGATGCTTATTATATAACCTTACCTGTTTCCCCAGCTGACGAGCACAGATTGGACAAGGCTCTGGATTAATACCTCCTGATGTTTTGTCTTGAGACTACAGGAAAAAAGAAAAATCCCAAAACATGTTAGCTATGTTCTTATACTTAGGACTTGATGTATGCTCTGAAATTCATTTGTGGGGCATATGCTAGTAATTTCAATTTCAATCTGAATTATCTAGCTAGTAAGATCACCTAATATTTTACATATTACCCAATACTACTACTATTTATTAGTATTTATATGGAATTTATTCAGGATACAACTAAGAAAAGAAAACCTATTTTTTTAACCACAGCTTACAGTATTATGTATGCTACTCATGATTACAGTAGAAAGTGAATTTGAAATCAAAATACAAAGAGCTAAATTTTTGAAATTTTATTCTCAGACTATACTTTTTTGTAAAGTCATATGAATTAATAACTGTTATGGTGACACTCAACTGTAATCCTAGCACTTGGGAGATAGAAGCAAATAAATCAGAAGTTGAAGGTAATCTTGAGGGAGCTATAACTACATGAGACCCTTTATTTCTTTTTCTTGCTGGGAAAAAAAAAGAATTACTTAAAAACACCTTAAATTTAGAGCTTTGAAACAAACAGCTCCTTAGCTGTTACAGAACAAGTGAGCACTTATGCATGTGCAGCCCAGACAGCAGGGGAAGGCTGTGACTTAGCACAATTCTGTATTAATAGTGTCGCTTCTCTGCATGTCTGGCTGAATCTCACTAAATGAGTAACTGGACAGCAGATATAGAATTGATTTGAGACCTCTGTGTCTAGAAACTATGAAACTGTAATAGATTTTCAAACACCTCCTTAAAAATCTCATAAAATTTTAAAGATTTTCAGATAGCAAGGTAGATAGGCTTTAAAACTGAAGACAACTAAAACTAAAGATTTTCTTTCTGATTTCACTAATATTCTAACATTAAAAAAAAAAAAAAAACAACTTTAACTTCTAAGTAGTGATAAAAAACCAAAAGTATAAACTCAGTACCTATAGAAATCCAAAAATTAGCACATACAGTCATTTAAAAGAGTTGTATAAATTATTTCATCTTAGTATTGAACTGTTTTTAGGTCACATAAAACAAATCACCTACAACACAGCGGTTAAAAATAATTAATCGTAGATTTTTCCCAAAACTTTGTAGCTTATCTGGGTACATTCCCGGATGGGCTGGACTGAGGGATAAGATGGTTCTGGAGACATAATGGTTCATGATCATGGCAGTTGGCAGGGTATCAATCTAGTCAGGGAGGGGCTGAGGCTGAACTGAGGGTTTAACAGAGGGTCTGCATAATTATTGTAGGCAAAAGTAGTCTTGACTCATCTAACACAGATCAAATGCCTATACTGTTCATTACAGAAATGATATTTTAAGTAGAAAATATCACTAAAATGTTTCTTGAAATATAGTATAGAGAAAACAGCACTTTGAAAGCTATACCTTCTCCAAATTTGTTAGGTAAAGAAGCTGTCCAAGTTTCTTCTGAAGCTGTGATGTAGCAACAGCTTTATCATTTACCAGTTTTATACGATTCTGTTCAACCTAGAAACAAACAAACCCTTTATTCCCTCTCAAAAATATGGCTCAATTGTATTAAACATGCATTTTTTTCTGTATAATCAAATTCATGTCTTGTCTTATGAAATACCATTTATACATTAAAACTTAATTTTTCAAGATTAATACTGAAAAAATATTTTAAAGGACTAATTTTAAAACAGAAGTCATTGATTTCCATGAAGTTCTTTTAAAAAGAAACATCATTGATATTTATAAAATTGGATAAAAGGCAATCTGAACTCTATTCCTGTGCCACTCTTCAGTAATGCATGAGA
Source organism: Micromys minutus (assembly GCF_963924665.1). NCBI lineage: Eukaryota > Metazoa > Chordata > Mammalia > Rodentia > Muridae > Micromys > Micromys minutus. Next base: position 9,169,474 of record NC_137965.1, read on the forward strand.
TGAAGACAACGACACGATACACTGGTCGGTGTGAGTGTTTATGACATACAGGAGCACTGCCCCTGACTTTCCTTCCTCTCTGCAATACATCCGACAGAAAAGAGAACTAATGAGCAGGGATTTCCTTCTGACTACTGATTACCTTTGAGTGCTGTAACCTTAGCCTAAAACGAACATTTGGAGGAAAATATCACTACCAATTCATATTAAAGATAGCATGTAATGTAAAAGTTAACTTAAACATTTTCTAAATCACAGTCTAAATGCTTTATAAAAAGAATCCAGTTTAAAGTATTAAACATCCATAAAGGTTAAAAACAAATGACATGGGACATATTTTTGTTACGCTATAGGAAAGACTGGTAGAATTCTGACTGAATCCTGACACAAATGGAGATAATTAGATTATACATTGTGATTACTTACTATTAGCAAACGGGAAAAACGTTAAAAAACCAAGGCTGCTAGTTACTTTAAAAAAAACATGTTTTTTAAATTCTGGTAAAACTGAGTCTGTAAAATCTTTCTAAAAGCAAAAAAGAATATCTATTTGATTTCATACATTTAAAGTATTCAAAAATAGAAGAATGTGCAAACAAAATGTACTCCAACAGTGGACACACTAAATATGTGTCACATACAAATGAAATTGCCCATTTTTATGACAGGAACTATTACTAGAAGACATCACTGCTTTGATCTATGTCTTCTATCCATTCTGGACTTTTGCTGGGGCCTTTCTTGTGATCAGTTCTCCACTACCTCGTGTGGTTCAATGATGTGATGGACGGGTGGGTTTGGCTTTGGCTCCTTGGGATGGCGCACTCTTAGTCGCTCTGTAGCCATTGCAAGTTCATCAACAGCAGATACGCGGTTTCTCAGAGTCATCCAGTATTCATGAAGTAACTGATGGGGAAACACAGAGACAGCAGCAAGAAGCAATATTAAAAATGTCCGAAATCACCAAGATGTGATTTCAAGAAGATTTCCATGTTTTCATTAACTTTTAAGGAAAAGCAACTCCTTAGGCTCATTTTGAATGAGGATGTAGGAGAAAACTACCTTGTAGGACAACGCTGCTCCAGTTCTCAGCAACAGAATACCCAAACATTTCATGGAAAGACAACTCTACATAAACCAATACTAGACTTATGTGATTACCATTTTGTTTCTGTCTTAAAACATTTTTATATTATATTCACATATTCAAAATAATTTGCAAATTTGAGATTTCTGGAATAACTGACCAAAGACTATCCAATTCAAGAGACTTAATCGTACAAATCCTAAAGGAAGCCATAACATTATCACTCTTTCCTTACCCTTCCTCGTTCAAAGTCAAGTGGGCAATTACTTTCAGGTCCACTTTCACTGGGAAATGCTGTAAGTAGTTACACCAGTTCTTCACATCTTATAAAAATTTTACCAATCACTATAAATATTTTGATAAGCTTTCTTCACTATCATTTTAAAGCAGACACTAGTTGATGTATCTAGTAGTAGTTCATTCGTTTTCCATGTCTTGTGCAAAGGGACAAAGATGGAGAGAGGCATGGCAAGCACTCTCCTAAGCCCAGAGCACACGGCAGGAGTAGGCTACAGGAAACAGCACAGGAGGGCAGGGCACTGTGCCGAACCGTCTTCCTCCACAACATGCTATAAACAACTGCGTTCATTCCATTTACAGCAAATATGAACTAATGATTTCACCTTTATAAAAGCATCATTCCTCAATTTTTCAAATGTTTGAACTTGCATTTTAGACAAAATATCTTCTCAACACAAACCTTTTTATTTTGTTTTAAAAAATTACAAACACAGCAACATGGAAATGTGACATCACAATGTAAGGGTATTCTGTCTCCCATACCCATCTCACAGGCAGAGATAAAATTCAGCATACATGAAAACTGATTAATAAAAGCCACTAGATGCACATGTCGCACATCAGAGTGCAGCGGCATCACTGCCGTAGAGAGGTAGAGGCTGACTTCAGCTGTACCCACCTCAGCATTTTCCAGATCCCTAACTTGAAAGATATTCACTATGCTTCCCAATATTCAAAGTTGGTTGTTATTCCCCTTTGCAAAAACAAAATAAAGTCAAATGCTGGTTTCATAAAACAGCTTACAATAAAACACACAATTAAATACTTTTACATATTAGCTGCAAGTGTCAGCTTAATAACTTTTGTTTACTAATTTAATAAAAAAAGAGTGGCACACAGTCTTCAAAGCAGATTTTCAAGTTAATGTAAAAAGGTTTTAAATTTCAAAAGTTTTGAAAACAGTGTACCTTATATTCCTTCTTCCATGCCTCGAAGAGATCCATTGAAACACTTCCTTCATCTACATATTCAGCATCAAACCTATGAGATCTTGCAAATGATAATATTGCTTTCATAGATCGCTCCGTCTCACTTACGGCCCACAGGCCTCTTGTAGTGGTAGGTACTCTATCATCCACAAGTCCTTCTTCATCTTCTATCATCTCTTCAAAGATTGCAGTCTGGCCTTTGACTCTGAGAAGACAGCAGAACCAAGTAATTCTAAGTGCTGCCAGTGAGAATCTAGCACTGCACATGAGCGAGGCCAGCAGCACACACAAAAAGGCCAACTCAGTGCTGCACAGCATTTTCACATTAGTAAGAGCATTTGTTGGTTCTTGAAAAAATCATAATCCTGAAAATTGTCTTGTGCTTCATTTGTTGCTTTGTTTTATATTTTTGGGACAGGGTCTCACGTTGTTCAGATTAGCCTCATAGTCACTACTTAGCAGAGGCTGGCCTCAACACGTTATTGTCCTTCCTTCAACTTTCAAAGGTTAAGATTACATGTGTATGTTTTTGCTTAATATTTCATGAGGTCAATCCCTGATAACAACAAAAATGAAACCCTTTAAATCTCATCCTACAAATTACATTCTAAGAATCCTGAGCCACCACCATTAGCAGGCATTAAAAAACCAAAGAAAAGACATAGTGGCAACAGAGCAAAGGCTACAGTAAAGGCACAGACACGCCACGTACAACCCCAACAAAGTGTAAGTCTCCTAATAAAGAAAATAACAAGCACTACATTTTTTTTTTAAAATTGGGTACTTAGTACATACCAGCATTCTGCTAAATGGTTATATCTATTTTCTTATTTAATATTTAGTTTTAGATTAAGTTGTTCCCTTCACTTCATGAGGGTCAGAGAGGTAACTTCCTTTTGACAGTGCTCAGGGATCTGTGTTCAAATCTAGGATCTTACTACTCCTCTCAATTGCTCCTTAATTACAGTAATTACAGCCTGTCCCTTCTAAACAGTGTTTATGCTATGGGGGAAAAATGAGCATGTTAAATGCCAAAGGATTACTAAATTGATTTAATGAAGGAAAAATACAGCAAAGGTCATAATAGAAAATGCAGTCGCATAATCAAGACTTTAACACTTTGAAATGTTTTTATTTCCTCAGGGGAATAATCAGTGAACTTACGTGTTAGAAAACAGCTTTGACTCATATTCTGTGAACAATTCATCAGCTTTACAAAAGACACAGCTGAAAGAGATTATCAGAGAAATATTTACAAATATGACCAGCAATAACATAATTTCTAAAAAAACACAAACACCAGCATTTTGTAGTTTACTTTTCTAGCAGAGCACTTAAGAAAAAAAAAAAAAGATATGGTTTTCAAGCCAATGATCCTTGACTTGCTTTAGTTTAAAAAATACATCTCTATATCTGTTTGAATTAAGATAAAATGGTTCAACTTATGAACAACCATTTCTTAGATCAAATGTGTCTTCCAGGAAGATGCGGAACCCTGTATAACTTCCGTAGACACCTACCAGTTGAGAGGGAGTCTAGCTGGCCGTAGGTGGCAAACTGTTGCAGACTCAATCACATCACGGGACGGCGGTCTCTCTAGCTTCTTCACAGCCTCCCTCACTAGCTTCTGGAACTTATGGAGCTCTTCCATTTGTGTTGTAAGTAAGAACTGAAGACCTCTACAGTCACGGAACCTTATTCCCATCAGCAGCACAGCACACAACACAAAGAAAGTAAGTCAGTTTCCTCAGAAAGTATGTGTCAATCACAGTGTTATGTTAAAGAAACTGTCAAACACACACTATGCTGACTTCCCTTCAGAGCGTACTCACTGGTACCTATTAGTACTCAAGATTTAATAAAATGCATTGACTGTTATAAAAGATGCCAAAGAGTTTGGTTATTCTACTCTTGGGACCTAAAATAGAGGATACTGTATCTTTCAAAAATCACAACTAGTACAGTCTAGCTTTCTAAGGCTAAATGACTACAGTCTTCTGACATTCTTTTTCTATTTAAGGAGAGTAGACTATACAGTTGAAAACAAAATTGAGAAGAAAAAAGGATGAGTCATATTGTTACAAAAATGTAATTAAGTTAGATGTAATGGCATGAGCCTTTAATCTCAGCACAGAGAGGCCAGAGGCAGAGCATGTGGCAGGTGGATCTTTGAGTTGAAAGACTGTTCTACATGAGTTCAGAATAGGGTTACTTAGAGACCCTACCTCAAACTAACAAGAGTACGTATAAAACAACAACAGCAACAAAGAACAGACCCTCAAGGCTCTAAAAGGAGAAAGTTTCAAATGGCTAACAGAAGAAAAAAAAATCTGTTTTTGACTTTATATTGAATATTTTTGATTTACTTTTTAATTTTTAAAAGAAACCATTTATTTGGTCTTACTTTTCCAGGTAAATAAAATAATATGCATGTGAACATTTAAAAGAGAAAAGAAAAAATACATTTCTTAGAAATATATAGGCATGGCTAGGAAGAAGCTTGATTCAGCCTTGTCTGAGTTTTTGTTTGATTGCTTATGGTTGTATCCATTTACAGCTACAGAAATTTAAATTTTTCTTCCTTTTTTTTATTGGATAGTTTATGTATTTACATTTCAAATGGTATTCCTTTTCCCAGTTCCCCCCTCTCACATTCCCCCTTTCCCTGATTATATGAGGATGTTCCCCCTCCCACCCACTTCCACCTCAACACCCTGGCATTCCCCTACACTGGGGAAATGAGCCTTCACAGGACCAAGGGTTTCTCCTCCTATTGATGCCAGACACTGCCATCCTCTGCTACATGTGCAGCTGGAGCCATGGGTCCCTCCATGTGTACTCTTTGTAAACCCTAGATGTTCCTAAGTACATGTAGGGACACAGAGCTGCAGATACTTCCTGATGCTGAATAATCTGAACACTTGTATACAGTGGTTTGGTTTTGTCCTGTTGTCTTACTTCTCTGACATAGAGAGCTTGTCAGTTTGTTGCTTGTAGTTACTGCTTATTTCATTTCGCACCCGCTGAACAAGTTCCTCATCAACAGAAAATTCCATTGCTCTATGAATTACATTCAGCCACCAAGGAGAATTAGAATGAATCTGGAAGAAAGGCCAAAACTGATCAATTTGTGCATATACTTAGCATTCACTGAGAAAGGAGATATAAAAAATATTGATAAATTCTGTTCCCAAAGGATTGTAACTGATAAATGTGTATATACTGTATTTATATATCTATATCACACAGAAAAACACACAAACTATGTATTGAGCCAATATCTTTTGTATTCATAACAAGAATATTCTTTTGGAATTCTCTATTCTTTGGAATACTCTAAACGAATGATAGTTTATGTAAAATTTGTATATAAAAGTTGTTTTAAAACAGTTTTACCAAAATAAAAACTAGGTCTAAAGGGCAACACACTAAAGAAAGGTTAGATCTATTCAATGAATACTGAACTAGACTCCATCCGAAGCATATCAAAGTTACAACGAGACACTAAGTGAGTCATTAATTAGGAAGCATAACATGGGGAACAGCTGATAAAAATTTGAAGTAAAAGTCTATGTATTGTGCTGTTTCCTCTTAGATTTTGCTATTGGTGTCCAAAAAACAAAACAAACAAAAAAACCAACCAACCAACCAACCAAAAAACCCCTCAGAAAGGACAAGTATGTAGTCTGTAAGAATAATACCTGTGACCCTAAATGTGGGAACATCCATTCATTGCTAAAATCAGAGAGTGATTACAGAAGTCTTTATGCCTTCTCTAAAGGACAAAGTGTTATTTATCCAACATACAAAGGAATCAACCATAATTTAAATTTAAAAGAAAACAGAATTTCAACATAGCAGATTCAACATACTAGGAAGAGACTCCATTAACTGCAGACATACTTATTATGGTAGTCTGATTTGAGATTGGCTCGCTCAAGCTATTATGTTTGAATTCTAGGTTCCAGGTTGGTAGAAATATTTGGCAAGGATTAGGACATATGGCTCCAAGGAGGTGTGTTACGCAGGCAGGTTTTGAGGTGTCAAAAGATTCCCCCATTTCTAGGACTCATTCTTTCTCTGCCTCACACATATGGATCAAGACACGAGCTCTCAGCTGTTTCAGTCTCTTTGCTTTTGCTCTGCCATCTAACCTTTGAAACCATAAGCCCAGTTAAATAATTCAATGTTTTTCGTAAATTGTCTTGGTCAAGGTGCTTTGTGAAAGCAACAGATAAGTAAGATCTGTGTTATAGAAACTCAAGTAGGTGCTAAGAATTCGAAGGAAAACAAAAAGTTCAAAGAAAACACAAATAGATCCAAAATGCTATCGGGTGACAAGTACCTTCCTCTGGAGCTCCCTGATGGACTGCTGCACAGGCTGCAAAGCTTGCTGGGCTTCAGCAACTTCTGTGTTACACTTGCTCATATAGTGTTCTCGAAGCTGCTTGGCCTGTGTGGAACGATAAAGTCAATATACACTTTCACTCGAGACCTTGATTATAATTTAGAATTATGTTTCAGGAACAATGTGGTCACTCAATATATTTAAAGTTCCTTGATTTAAACATAAAATTTCATATTATAAAAAATATTCTAGACATTCCTAAAATAAACAATGAAAAGAACAAAAATGATATGCTGAAACCACAAAATTATAAAAAGCCTAAGGATTTTCTCATTATAGGATAAAAATATTAATTCATTAATACTTCATAAGTGAGCCAAGACCCTACAGAATTACTTGTCTGATTTAGTTGTACTTTAAAGTTTACTGCCATCATTTAAAAATCACTCTTGAGTTACACAGTAATAAAGGAGTCATGACTGAACCTGTTCCTATATGTGCAAGTGCAAGTCCTAACCCTCAGTGACTGCATCTGCAGAAAAAGCCTGTAAGCTAACTAAGGCTAAAAAAGGCCATATAAGCAATGCCCTAGTGGAGTCCTTATGAGAAAAGAAATAGTAGGAATGTACAAGTGTGAATGATAGGCAAGAAGAAAACAGTAGAATCTAAAGCAAAAAGAAGAGCTTCAAGAGAAATAAACTCATAGGCTTGAGGGCATATACTTCGAGTCTGGGCGTCAACTTCTACAACTGTAAAAAATATTTATTCATTAAGCCTCCCAGCCTAGTACTGTTATGGTATTCCCAGAGGACTAATACTACCAGGAATAAAAAATTGTTAACTACTTTTTCACATTTTTAAAAGAATAATGAGCAAATAATTCATAAAAAAAAATGTGATGTACAGAGGTAGGGAGATAGCTCAGTGCTTACAGCACATGCCCAACAAGTAAGAAGACCAGAGCTCAGAACTCTAGAACTCACGTACATGCCAATGGACATGAGAGCTTGCCTTTACACATCGCCTTGGAAGGTGGAGAGGAAGGACTCCCTGAACAAAATGATTAGCATGGTGATCTCTATCAGTGAGCTGTATATTTGACTGAGAGAAACTGCCTCAAAGAATGAGACAGAGAGGTTACAGGATGATTCCTGACATCAAATCTTGGGTCTTCATTTTTATGCACATACATGTACCAACAAACGAGAACCTACATACACATATGCATGACACACACATACAGAGTTGAAAAAAATAAAGAATGCATGTGTGCGCGCGTGTGTACACACACACACACACACACACACACACACACACACACACACACACACACAAAGGTATACCCTTCAGCTTTCAAAAAAGAAAATTTTTCCATTATTTCTAACATCATAGACAAACACAGAGGATATCATACTAAATCAAACAATGGAAGCATTGAAAGATAAATGCTGCAGGACCTCAGTTAGATGTGAGATTTAAAAAGTAAAACTCACACGAATAGATTGGTGGCTGCTAGGGACTGCAGAGATAGGGTACTAGTCAAAGGGTTACACTACAATGACTAGTCACAGTATGCTACTGAAAGTAGATGTGAAATATTCTTACTGTAAAAATCAAGCTCACAGGTAATGGGGACATATAATTTATGCTGTTAGCCACTCCACTCCACAGTATCTGTGTGCATCTATAAATTTATGCATCTATAAATGTATGCAATTTTGTGAATAAAAATTTCTCATTTTAACGAATACAAAGAGTTAAGTACACTTACAAAATCCATTTTCTATCTTGCTGATTCCAATAGAAATCCTATTTTGAGGTTCAGTACACTTCAACCATATCTACTCTTTAAATTTGTCACTTTCTTCCTCTCTGATCTTAAAAAAGGCAAATATTCTGGGAAGACTTGGTATTGCAAGCTATCAGGAATTTCTATTAAAATAAGGTATACTATCATTTTCTTCAATAAGAGAAACCTCTTAGAAATGCCACTGAAAATTTTAGAGAGTTACTCTCTTAAAGGAAAGATAGAAAGGAAGAGAACATCCACAATTTTTCTGTTTTCTGAAGTATATACTCTTTATAGTCCTACCATGAAATCAAAATATTATCATTTGTTAAGCCATGTGACTTATCAGCAAACAGATTACCAGACAAACAAAATAATATGGAGTCCAACTTTCTCTGCCACTCCAAATCACCACGGCAATGTTTGGGACATTAAAATAACAGGAAAACATGGCTGGTTACATTTACTTAAACGTTATGCACTAGAAGTAGCAATTAAATGAAGTACAAAATTTGAAAAAGTAAGCTTTTATAAATACAATGAAATGAATAACAATTACCTCTTCTTCAAGTCTGCCGTCTCTCAAAGTGGGAGGTATCCCTGGGTGTTTGGCTACCAACAGCTCCATTAAGTTATGTGTCGCATGAAGTCTCTACAAATACACAAAAGATGACGCCATGATGAAATGCAGCGGACATCATAGAATCTGTGATATGGCACACAGAGCATGAATTCAAAGCTTAATTGTCAAATAGATTTTCTTTGAAAATATTTTAGTAACACCCCCCCAGAGGAAAATGAATAGAAAATGTCTTCAATGATGAAATAATTTTTTTTTCAATTAAAAATACACATTTTTTCCCCTGCAGCACTGCTATATGTTGGGGTTGGTCTGGTGCTACAATGTATCCAAATGCTGAATATTGGCCCCAGACCTGTTTGCACTCCACATGAACAGTTTCTCACATACAACAAATGTTGTATAAACTTTGTTCACCAATCTTCTATGACTGGCTACATAAATTGGAGATAGAGGTAGGTGGGGCTTTGGTTACCTGGATGGGAGTCTCAGGTAAAGCCCAGGAGAGGACAAAGAAAGAAGATGGGAAAGCAAGAGGTCTCCATTAGATGAGATGGACCAGGAGCATATGGCCCCAAGGACAGACTGAAGGAGTAGAAATAACCCAGGCAAGACTCGAACCAACAAGTAACTTGGGGAAATAGCCAGTCTAGTGTAAAGAAATAGTTTAGGGATAATCGCCCAGTAACTGTGCTAAAGCTGACTAAATAAATGAAAAGGACTATGTTTCTATTATTGGAGGGCTGGCTGGGTCATATTGAGAACTAGCAGAGTTAATTAATAGCATTAGTTGGTGCCCAAGATGGGGCCAAAAGAAGTGCCTCCTGTTGAGAAAAAGCAGCCCCCGAGTGAGACTAAAATACCAGCAATTTGGGGAGTGAGTGCAGCTGGGAAATAGTCATTATTTATTATATATTATAAATGATTATACAAATAACTCATACTATCTCCCAGTGCAGACTATAGGTCTTCATAGAGAGAACAATGTTGATTTTCAAAGTTTATTATACACACAAATCATTCAAGATAGTATTAAAAAAAAAAGAATCCCAACTTATACTTCTAGTAACTGACTCAGTTCACTGTTACCCTTTACTTTAACATTTTGAAAAACTGTTGTTTGAAACAATTTGAATATATACTGGTACTTTTTCAGGCTGCACTTACTTGAAGTGAGTCAGTTTTGAGTTTTCCTTTGTGCTCCTCAGATGAACGTAACACTTCTCTGTAGAGTTCCGCGGCCAAGGCGTACTCTCCTGCAAAGGAAGGACACAGTCACAGCCCTCCAGTGTCATCCAGTTATCTTTAGTCTAAAACGTTTTACCACGAAGTAACAATTTTAACTCGTATTATGGCTATTATTATTGATTCTTCCGTGCTGGGGATGAACTCAGGGTTTGCACATGCTGGACAGTAGCCCTACCACCAACGGCAAACCCCCAAATGTGTATCTCATCGAAGAGCCTTGCATTAGGATTATTCCAGGTTTTTTTTTTTTTAAAGGTGATTATGGTTCCTTTATTTCACAGGGTATTTTATTGCTTCAAATTATAGAGATACATTTGGAATAAAGTATACTTACAGTGACTTAAACTCATACTGAAAAATGGATTAATTAAGCTTAGAAAATAATCTCCTCTTATTAGACATAAAGTTACCAATTAGCATTCATTATGACAAAGTTATTATGACATAAAGGAGAAATTTCTGTAATCAATAGTGGTAATAAAAGGTATTCATGACACTGTGATCAATCTACATCTAACTGTCTGAAAAATAATAAACTTTTATTGATATACATATTTGTTCCTGGTATAAGGCACAAATAATTTTCAACTAAAAACATATAACTTAATCAAGAACAATAGTAATAGGTAGGCCAAACTGGGTGGGAGAAAAGACTAGGAGGCTTCATCCCCACACCAAGAACAAGAGCTACTAAGCATCGATGGGTGGAGAAATGGGCTTCCCTGGGTAAGAGTTCATCAATATCCAATACCAATAGGCAGCCTTGAGAACAAATCTATAAGTAACAGTGCACACACTAAGAACATTATATTTAAGTATGTATTTGTGTAATGCATATTTGCATGTAACAACATTTGAACCAGAGCAAGGAGAAACATACAGGAGGGTTTAGACAGAGGAAGAAAATGGTATAATTGTTATAATCTAAAAAATGACAGAAATCATTTTTAAAAGCAACACTTCAACAACCAAGAGTTGTCTGCAATGTTAGCACTAGGAGGGATGAGGACTGGGTCTTTGAAGCCAGTCAGCCCTGCAGAACAAGCTACAGGCCAGCTGGACTAAACTCCCACCTCAAGAATAAGACAAGAAAAAGCATATGCAGAAACCAGCACAAATCTTAGTAATCCTTCCACTTCTGCTCACACGCACCACCATCAGTTCGTGCTTATGCTGTGTTGTTATTTATGTGTAGCACAGAACTCACAGGAAGCACTTCAAAGAGCATCTGGTGAAGCACAGGCTGCCAAACAATGGCCTGTGAGTCAATGTGACCTTCTAGATTTTATATAATTTCTCAGTTTAGAATGCCTTTATATCTTCATTCTTTGAGTGCTGGGGATTAAAAGCAGGCTCTGTGTAAGCCAGGCATGTGAACAAACTGCCACCGAGCTACACTGTGAGCCTAGTTTAAAATTTTTTTAACAGGGGAAAGGACATCAACATATGTTTTATGACATGAGAAATTTAACTCCATAGAGTTTAACTGGAGCCCAGCTCTGCTCACTCCTGTGCTGCCCACAGCTGCTTCCACACTCACAAGCAGGACTGAGTGGTGCTAAGAGACCCTGGTCACAAAGCTGCAGAGTCCTGTCTGCTTATTATAAAGAAGGGTGATGACTCCAACGGGAAGGAGAGAAGCCATGGTCAGTGGCTAAAATAAAGCATCTGTGTTTATTGCTGTCTGTAATGTCTCAAAATTAGTACATTACAAATTAAAGTTAAAACTAAATGCCAGAAAGTTATAAAACACACACACACACACACAAAAGGCGTAAAGGTGTTGCTGTTTCTCTGCCAAGAAGGTATGTTATTCTTTCCTTAAAATACAAACTTTAAAGTTTAGTAATATTGAACATTATATTTATAACCAAAATCAGTTTTCTATATAGATATGTACATTTCTGTAAATTCTGAGTTGCCTCTCTCTTTTTTCACCTTTCTAAATTCACATATATTTACATGTATGTATGCAAATACATATATTCCCATATACATACACATAATAGAAACCATTTTAAAATACACACTTTCACAATACTGAGAACTCAGTTAATTTCTATTTGGTTCTATAAGGGAGAAATTATTTTCATAAAAATAAGTCACCTAATATAATGAGGAGTAATATTCAATTATCTTCATGCAGTGAATTCTTTGACTTTTTACACAGGATCTCCCTATTTTGCCTCAATTAACCTTGAATTCTCATTTTTCTGCTCCAACCTTTGTAGTGCTCGGACTGAAATGCCATTCAGACATATGGACATGATGAGTATCTATCTAGTCATAAAAAACAATCATTTAATAAATTCCCATTTAAAGGAAGCATTGTGGCTTAGACCATAATTTAAGCAGATGATCAGGAATGATTCATAGTATCTGGTTCATATTTATAGAAATACACTGTCTGAGGAAAACTCAAAATATGTATATGCAACAAGTTTTACAAATATAAGCCAAAGCCAAGCCTGGAAATACACATTCTCAGCCACTTGATGGCACTGGCATTTCCAGTTACTGTACTAGATTTGAGAATTCCAAACTCATTTACTTCCAAAGAGTATCTGTAGAAAGCATGGTGTTTAAACTCATAATACCATGTGTCTAAAATAACAGTCGCTAAGGGTCTGAAAGTATTCATTATACACCACACATTTCCATACTATAAGAAAGTGTTCAAAGTTCAGTCTTTACTGACTGATCCTTACACAAGCAGAGTGTAAACAGCATTAACTATGGCAGCTCTAGCTACAGCCGAGAATCTCGAACCTGCACAGAGGAGCAGTGCAGCTTGTCGGGCAGCAGCGTGGACTGCTATGCAGGAGCCTATGTATTCATCCTGCCAAAGCCTGACCCCTTGAGAACGGACAAACAAATGTTCTACCCCAGTCCTAGCACTGGAGCAGGGAAAGGAAGCAATCAGTCAGAGAGGGAGACAAGGAAAAGCTAAGGGACGAGATCCACTTACTATCTGAGCTTGTTACAACATAAAATGAAGACAGAGGCAGGTGAGATGGTACATGTCCATAACCCAGCATCAAACACAACAAATCTGCGGCAGATATTCTGAATCCCAAGGACTAGAAACACAGGCGTGTGGACCACGTCAGGCATTAGCAGTCTTGAGAAAGCAACTAAGCCATGTGAAAGTTTCATTAAGCAAAATGGAATAATATTCCAATCACCAAGAAACTGTGCAAATAAATAGTGTAGCCATGAAACTCTTAATGCATAATATAAAATGCATATAGAAAAAGATCACTTCTAACTGTAATGCTAGTGTGACTCTGGAGGCTGAGGGAAGAATACAAATTTGAGTTCAGCTAAGGCCACACAGCTAAGTTCAAGGCCTGCTTGGATTATAAAGAGAGACGACCTACCGATGGAGTTGAAAGACACCATTTCTGACAGGATGCTAGACTTTACTGACCACAGAGTATTTTGACTACATTCATTATTTACACATTTTCAAAGACAAGCATGCATATATTTTATTTGTAGTAGCTATGTAATCTACAAACTCTAATCACAATTATTCTATTCAATTAAGTTGACACTGTAAAAAGCTGGTATTAGATATGATACACATTTTCCCAATTTTTGCTTAATTCTGTCCAAGTTGGTACAAAATAAAGCTCAACTGTAAAATTCTTTACCAGAGTTGCTTGTCTATTCGGTCTTTTTTAAATGGACTATAAGACCCAGGTAATTCAAAGTTCAGATAGATCCCTAGACTACTACTAGAGAGAACGCTTATCAAAATGGTTAACAACATAGGAAATGTAAATTCATAAATACTATTACTTGAAAGAGCTTGTCCCAAAAGGAAACTTTTCTCAAAGTTGTAGGTGCCATGTTTTTGTCCTACTAATTTTGCTAATGAAACTGACATTGTAAACAAGGTTAAAAAAGTATCTGAGATCACTTCATATTATAATCCATGACATGAGAAAGATATGGTTTCCAAGCTTTAGTATTTTCCTGTTTCATACTAAAAATGACATTCTGGGGGAGGCAAAGCAAGGGCTATTCTGTATTGTGCTCTAATGGATGGACATAGATGTGCTGTGTGCCATAGGCCAGCTCAGTCATGACTGTAGAGAAGCCAAGCATCTTTCCGCCGTTAGAGCTCATCTACCCAGTTGGAATGGCTCACTCTAGTTCTCCTCAAGCATCTAGGAAAGGAAGAGACACTCTCCAGGATGGTTCTGCCATGCCAAGGAACAGATAACAAAGGCTATTTAGAGGCTTAGAATGCTCATTTTGTATTCTACAGAAACCACCTATTTTTCTGAACAAGTAATTTTCCTATGTGTGATGTACATGCATGTGTGTACAAATGTGAATGGAACCCCAATGACAGTGTCAGGTGGCTGCTGTCCTTAGGTACTGCCTACATTATTTTTGGAGACAGGGTCTTTTCACTGGCCTGGTATTCTCCTGATGTTCTCCAGGAGCTAGGCTGGATGGCCATATCTGTCTCCTCAATGCTGGGTTACAAGAGTGCACCAACAGACTGGTTCTTCTAAGCATGTTCTAAGGGATCAAACTCAGATCTTCATGATTGCAAGGCAAGGAGCTTTGCCACTCCTCCAGGCCCTTTAAATGATGTTTTAAGTTGTTATGTAAATGAGAACAGCTACAAAATGCCTCATGACTGCACATCAACGTAGACTAATACATTAGTAACTGTCATGGTGTTTGATGGTGCACAGGACTGAAGGAAATGCTATTTATCACAAGGTGGCTCCCTTCCTCTGACACTGAGAAGCAGATATCCTTTCATTAGCAAGGGCTATAAACAAAGATATGACCAGTAAACATAAATGCTTGACAATGTACAGTGCTAAGCCCAATGCATAGCTTCTTATGCACATAATCAATCCTATGGTAAAGTTTAACTTATAAATTAACATAACAGATGTAATGGAACAATTATAAACACATTTAAAAATATTTTCTGCTTCAAAATTTCCTTAATTATTGATATTCAGGACCTCACATATCTTGATATTTTGTTCTCATTCACTACTAAATACTTTGTAGCTTCTCTTTTTAAATTACCTTTTACACTGTGTTACTCTCTCCCCCAACTATGTGAAGCATTTCTAGTTAATTTTTATTGGTATCTATTTTTTAAATTGCATTATTTATTATGGGGCAGGAGGGGTGCATACACAGCACACATGAGGACAACCTGTGGGTCCTCCATCCAAAGGGTGAGAATCAGGGACTGAGCTCGTGTCATCAAACTTGGCAGGAGTCCATTCACCAGCCTGATGGCTAGTTCAATTTCACTGTAGTAATAAAACAAATACTAAAAGACTCGAGTCCTTGAATTTATTGACTTGTTTCTTACTTTAGATGTGTACTTGAAAAGAGCACACATTGCTCTGTGGCTGGGCAGTGTTCACTAAGTGCTGACTAGATCCCTTTCACCCAAGCCTTTGCTCCACAGGTTAAGCGTTGACATGGTATCTGCTTGTTCTACATTGGAAGGGGATATCAACACCTGCTATTACAATTACAGATCTGCATTTCCTCATAAGTCTATCAATTATTGTGATTATTTGGAAACTGTAGTTTTAGTTGTATATGAAAGTTGTATATGAGATTTTACTTTGCATATACCTTCTAGACCATTCTTGGCATATACTATGATATGGAAAAAAATGAATGTACAATATCAGTTTTAAAATCAATTAACAATATATCCGTGAATGTGTTACAATTTAATCATTTTTCGATTTCTAAGTTTTCTGGTTGTTTTTAATTTCTCACTATAAAAGACAAAATAAATATCTTATTGGGAAATCTTTGTTCCTGTCTTAATTTCCTAAACTTTTCCAATTTACTAAACTTCCCAAGGTAAAAACTGTTTGCTTACAGTACATACATGTACACTGATTGTTCTCAACATGTTCTGCATAAGTGCTTGCTATGCAATGGAACCCATTAAACTCACATCAGTAGTGTGTGAGAGCATCAGTCTGTAATTAACCTTCCTCAGAAAGTACTGGAAGAACCAAACATAATAAAGCAATCACCTTCTACCTTTAATGATGTGAATGCCTGCTAAGCCGTTGAGGGCACAGACTAGCTGCCGGTGGGCCTCTTCACATTCCGTTCCACATTTCTTCTGCAAAGATGTCAGCAACTCTTCCATTGTCATGGTGCTAAAAGAAAAGACAGCTTTCAAAACCAGAATTGACCCTCCAACCATTACCTCAGCAAAAAGTCAGTGTGCTGGAGAAGGGCGCAGTGCTCTAGTCTTTGCACCACACTTCAGCAGCTGTCATCTCCGCTTTTAAACATTTATTTATGAGTACATGTGTGTCTGAGTATAGTGCGTGCGTGCATGTGTGTGTGTGTGTGTGTGTGTGTGTGTGTGTGTGTGTGTGTGTGTGTGTGTATAAGAGAGAGAACGCAAAGTGTAACTGCAGGAACAGGAGTACATTGTACTGGGAACTGCATTCCGTCCTTTGGAAGAGCAGCAAGAGCTTTGAACTGCTGAACCATCTCCAGGCCCTACACTTTCAGTTCTACAGTTATGGCTTATACTCTGTTGTTACTAATCCAGCAAGTATTCTCCTATCTGATCTGCTTTCTTTTACATTTGTATTTTATTCAAAACATCCAATATGATCTATTTGAAATAGTACAAGAATAACAATGTAAGACTGGGTCTAAATAAATCACATCAGTACAAACTAATTAGACTTATTCTTTGCTGTAAATTTAATTTTCAGTTTATAAAATAAAAAATGAGATGTCCTAATAGTCAAGTCAGATGTCAATTTCACTAGAGAGATGACTTAAACCATTTTTTAACCAAAAATTATTTCTATAGCAACCTATAATCTGTAAAACTTTTATCACATTCAGCTTATATCATCATCTTTGCTATTTCTAACTGTCTATAATCTACTCAAAAGTAAGCCCCAAATATAAACATCTTTACAACTCTTTTGACAGCTAAGAGAGTTCCCAGTAATACCAGGTACTAAATGTGGACTCCCTTTTAAGGTGTAGTCTAACCCACAAACAGAATTATGGAACAGGACACAAACAATAGCTAGCACATCCCTCGTGTGGGAGACTACAAATATTATTAAGAGCAAAAAATGTGACCAGGTGTAGGGCGCCTGCCTATAACCCTAGTAGTTGGGAGGCAGAGACCAGCCTGGTTTACAGAGAGACTACTAGGCCAGCCAGGGCTACAGAGAGAAAACCTGTCTTGACAGAAAAAAAAAAAAGTACAGGTGAAAAATCCTCTTTAAACCAAAAATACAACCACAAAAACCTGTTATTACAGCTTAAATTTTAAAAGAAATGAAACTATTTTTATGATTCACAAATGAGATGAGATGAGGTTCCATAGACACAAAACCATAAAATTAAAAAAAGAGAGAGAGGGAGAGGGAGAGAGAGAGGGAGAGGGAGAGGGAGAGGGGGAGAGAGAGAGAGAGAGAGAGAGAGAGAGAGAGAGAGAGAAAATATGAGAGAATTAATAACTGCTCAAGTTTCTGAATAAAACTGAAAGTCAAAAGTGCCTAAATACTGGCCACTACTGCAACACAAATCCCACAAAAGAAGTAAGTTGATGATAAAACCTCTTCTGGAGTGGCAAGAACTCCCCACGAACAGCCTGTGGATGGCAGCAGGCCTGCCTGAGCCTCAGCAGTGGATACAGGATGGAGGAGACAGTCCTTCTGTCCAAGCTGCTCAGTTTCAGGGCCCAGTCAGAGATCTTCCTGAGCTTTACTACGGCATCCTGGCAGCACACCTCATGCTGGCGGTGATAGAAATGTCTCTCCACAGGCGAAAAATTTAGCCAGTGCATTTCTTCAGTCTGAGGTGGAATCTGGATCTGTAATGGAAAGTTGGAAACAACTTAGCCTGAAATTTAACTTTGATCCCAGCTTTGTTTCCTTATAACATTTATAGTCAGTAAAAGTTTAGCATACTGACTTGGTCAATAACATCTTTCTTTGCAGACCTCCACATTATCTTAGCAATAAAACTGTACAGGTGCTGAGGATTTTTCTTGCAGTATGGCTGATAGAGAAGTCGAATCCACCAGTGCTTGACACAATAAGGTTCAATCCCAAGAAAGACTACCAGCCCAAAAAGATCTGTAAAGGAAAAGACACAGGACACAGGGATAATAGTCTGTGGATTTGTTTTGCTTCTGCATAAGCTCACTCACAAACCCACAAAGCACACACAGAACTCAGCATGAAGTAGCATCTTGTTTGTAGCCTACTGAATGTGAACATTTTATCCCAGATCAATTTACAGTTTTGAGGATCTACTGTGCTCTACGTTCTGCTTTAATCTCTGGGATACTTAAGATGTAAGACCCATTACAAAAGCTTGCACTTTACACAAAAGCCCGATGCTATCATCAGTGAAACTTCAGTAGTTTGGCTTAAATGCATTAAAGCAAAACTTGTTAAATGAGAAAAACACGGAAAAAAAAAGTAGGTGCTAATCTCATGTGATGCAGAGAATATGCTCTGACCTAACTAATATCCCTAATGATCTTTTGTCTAACATAATTTCTAGGGAACTAGTGTAAGACAACAAAATACAGATAAAACTTACTTAGTGATCACCATCCTTAGCCACTGAACTAGAGTATAATTTTCTTTATGCTTTTATATACCATTGTGTGAAAAAATACAATAAATGCTCTCTTCTAAAGGAGTAAACATTATTTTAAATTGAAAAAAAGTTAATATTCCAAGATTCCCAGCCAGAGAAACTCCCATCATGGAGAGGGAGTTGGGAACACAATCCTGCACCGAGCCCTGGAACCATTGGCTATCATTACCTTCTGGGAAAGGGAGAGTAGACCTTGTTAAGTCAACCCCTCTCTAGTGCAAGACCACATACTCCAAATTATTTGGGAGCACAGACTGGTCTCGAAAGATTTAAACCTGGGTGGGAGAGTGAACTGGGGAAGAAATGGGAGGCAGATGAATATGATCAGAATACATTGTGTAACTCTGAAAGAACTAATAAAACGTGAAATGAACAAACTACATTACACCATTTGAAGATGCTCAATAAACATTTTAGGTTAAAATGCTTTTTAGACAGTTCCTTGCTATGTAGCTGAATCAAGTGACTCTGACAGCACACAGGAATTATGTATGCTTATCTGCAGAAACCAGACATTTATAGTCCAGCTGTTTATGTTCTACTTAACTGAGGTCCTCTAATTCTATCTTCGGGAAACAAATTAACCATCTTATTTTGTAAAGTTGCTTTTCTTATAACCTAATTTACAGAAGTTTGTGACTTAGAAATTTATCAGCACACCACACCTTGTTACTTTTCCTCATCTACCTCTTCCTTTTCTCTCTCTGAGACAACTCTGGTCTAGAGCCACAAAGTACTAGCACTGCATGCCTGCCTCCATCAATTGCTGCAGCCAAACAGCTGATATCCTAGTATATACTCTGCTGTCTGAGAAATCATTTTCTATGTTACAATGACAGCAATCTTTTGAAAAATACATTAAAAAAAGGAAATATATATTCATCTATAAGATGAATTTAAATTACTGTCTAAATCCTAATAGTTTTCAATTTTTCAAAAATTTCCCAAATTTTCAAAAATTAAAATCTATTTTTCAAAAAACTAAGGGAAGTACTTTAGTATGGTCTAACAGGTCCTTTTTGGTTTTCTCTGTATCCATCCATTCAGTTTCTGCACGCATGATTCCCCTTGCTCTTTGTTCTAGCCATGCTGACACGTATGTAAGGTCTCCTGCAGCCATATTACCCTCAAATGCTCGTTCCTCTACTTTGGAGAACTCTTTCATCTCCTATCACTCAACAGTGCTACAGATCTCAACTCAGCTGTCATTGTCTTCAGTATCCCTTCCTATCAAAGTTGACGTTCCCTCATGCTTTCCTTTCTTCTCAGATTTTCAACCTTCTTTGGAACTCAGATTGAATTGAGACGTTTATCTGTACTGTGGAATGGGTACACTACTTGGCCAATTTAAAGCAATGGGAGTCCACACTATGTATCTGTCCTCATGACTACAAACTGAAGCATCACCCAAGTTCCATTTACAAGTTAATTGCTTTAACCTATTAAGAGCAAACTCTAAGTAAAAATACATTAAAATGAAGATTTTGACAAAAATTAAGCATAGCAGTATTTTTCAAGTATGGTGACTGTGGAAAGCCTGCATTACCTTCCAGTCCTCTCTGCACTGGAGTGCCACTGATGCACCACCGATTGATCCCGCTCAAACGCTGGGCCATTTCTGCAGCCTAATCAAAGAAAAATATGAACTGAAACAAAACACAGAAATCAAGTATGTGTTTTCTCATGAAAATGGCCCACCAGAGCCCATTTCAGGTAAGATATGTCTGCTTTCACTTGTGAGTTTTCACACTCACTGATGAATATCATACTCAATAAGCCATTATCCAACACAGTGGTTCTCATTAGTAGGAACTCAGCATGAGCTACACAGAAATGCAGGGGTAGTTATAAGCATGTAGAGAAGGGAAAATTTCCTGAATGAATCCATTCCCATCACCACTCTGTACTATACTATAGAGGTGAGTGTTTGTGCTATGAGATATTATTTATCAAATCAGTTCAGGTTACAGGCTGGTCACTGGAAACATAATAAAGATAAATAATGGGACTTAGGAGATTGCTCAGTCAGTAAAGTACTCACTAGAACCTGAAGTTGGAACCTCAGTAGCGAAGTAAGAAGAAACACTTAAATCCTAGCACTGGGAAACAAAGACAGGGGAATCACTGTGTCTAGCAAGCCGACCAGTCTAGCTAGCTAAGTCAGTAAGTTCCAGGTCTAGTGAGAGACCATCTTAAACAATAGGTGGAGAAGGAAGGCCTGAGATATACATCCATACAGAGATAGCTATAATAAAATTCAACACATAAGGGTCACTTTCTTTAGCCATTTGCTACAAGCTGATGGAGAACACGATAAGCCTTCAAATTAAGTGAAATAATTTAAATGTCCCTAAGTATAGTTTGCTTTGAACTGTGTCATCACACACTGATATCCAAGTATTTCATAAGCATCAGAGAATCAGAATAAATTTAAAGGACTATGTAGTTGAAACACAAGAGTGTTTAGCAACAAATGCTCCAACACTATCAGTACTGTGGGTTAACTGAACCATTCATGGTCTTCCTTCCTCTGCACTCAAAAATGGTCCAGAGACTCTTACTTTTACTGTAGGACATTCGACCATCTGTGCTTCATCAAGACAGATCCTCCACCATTCCACTGCTACCAGGGGGCTGGGAATGGCCATATAGCGCTTCTGGTTCCTCAGGCGACGCCCGTCTTCACTATTGCTATGTGGGATGTCAACATAGTTTAATTCTGAACGAAGAACGTCATAGGTAATGATAACTATATCTTGTTCTGCCAAAAAATGAGGCTGTAAGAAGCCATCTTTCTTCACTCCTTGGTAAACCTGGGAAATAAGCAGCACCAAGAGTTATTACAAAAAACCTTGGCAGAGGCCAGAGAAATAATCATTTATTTGAATTCCTATTGAACCGAGCCCTTTCTAAATTTGCTTTTGGCTACACATACTGTAGACAGATTGCACAACTGTCTGGAGAAAGGTCATGTTTTAGTGTAAGAGCCAAGTGACAGAAACAAGGTGAACAGAAATATCCCGGGGCAACTGTGACAGCACTGGTGGAATGACCAATCATGCAACTGACAGTCAACTCAGGAGCTCCTGTCTCAGTTAAGCTTTGAGACAAATGCTTAGGGCTCTTCCAACTGGAAAAAGGGAAAGGATGTGAGCAGGTTGGTAGATGAACTGAGCAAGGGTGTGAGAATCCAGAGACATGGGAAACAGAACAATCACTGCTGTCCTTCATGAGGTGTCCTTCCTGTCTCATACTCTACGGGACACTTTCTCTAAACTTCAACAGACATACTGTTAAGTGCTATTTCTTTCTCACACAGAGGAAACAGTGACCTGCACAGAATTGAAGGAGCTAAAACTAAAATGCGTATCCACACAGCAGAGAGCTGCTAAATGGAAAAAACTGTGTTTAATTTATTGTTACAGTCTTTATGCACACGTCAGTGGCTGGCTATGGAAAAACCACACCATTTGACTATTTGCATAGGAGTAAGAAGGAAGGCAGCCAACAGAACAACCAATGATTGAGCATAGCTCATGGAAAATGTCAAAGACCAAATAAATATTGAATTATTCTAATGAGGTACCTGAGGCTCCAGAAGACAATAAGGTGACAGGTTAAATGCCATCTGCAGTCATACTATGCCACCCTGGGACTTTCTCTGAAATCACAAATGCCTCACCAATACATTTTCATCTTGATGATCAAGAATCTTTAAAAAGCCTTAATATCAATATCCTCTCAACTTCTGAAATTTAGAAGTCAAAAAAGAATATAGTCTACTCTTCTATTTCTTCTTTTCACTTCTCTTTGAGCTCTGGTATAACTGGAACTAGCATCCTAACACATAAATGTAGTAATATACAAACAAAGGAAGATGGTAAATGGCTCAGTCCTAGAGTGCTTGCCTGACATGCACAAGCCCTTGAGTTCAATTTACTGAAAAAAAAAAGTATGAAAACATTAACAAAGAACTATAGGGGTAAAAAGTATAAAGAAAAGTAAAACTCGTACATCATCAATCTTAGCTGAGTATGGGACACATGCCTCTAATACCAGCATTGGAAAGTAGAAGCAGGATGATTAAGAGTCCAATGTCATCGTTGGAGCTATCCTGGGCTACATGAAACCTTGACCAACCACGATGGAAGCACAGAAGCAAAACTCTACATGTTGTAATCCCTCTTTAGCTGCAGTGCCTTACCAAAACTCGAAGAGATGATGACCTCACATGCCGGTTGATTTCATCCACCCACTGGTGGCAGATGGAGCTTGGAGAGATGATCAGAGTTGCTCTTGTTGACACTGGCTCCATTGCAACAAGGCAATGAGGGCAGTAAAAAGGCTTAATCTTCAGGTTCTTCTCCTCGTAATTCACACACTTTGCATGCTGCCACAGGTGACACTTCAGACACTGAACTCTTGGCTTGTGGCCGATCTGGTCAAATTCTCCACATATACACTCAAAGCGGTAATCAGAGGTCTCACTGGGACTTGCAGTGTTAGACTGTGCCAACTCTTTGGCAGCAGGGTTTGGAGACTCAGCATGTTCTTCTGCTTCCTGGTTTTTCCTGTCTTCAGAGACACATGTACTGTCTGACACATGAGTATCAGTACTTATACAGTCACCAGCAGCTGGAGCATCAACTTGGGAATCCAGATGGATAGGCTGACCCTTTTCCTTTTTAGTGAGTAAAACAGGCTTCTTCTTCAACTTACTACGGTTTTTTCTTGCCTTACAATAATAATAATAAGGATCACCATCATCATCATCATCATCATCATCATCAGAAATGTTTGATGGCAGGTATTCCAAATCTGTATCCTTGTTCACTGATTTCCTTAACTCTTTCTCAATTTTTCTTGGACTCCCAAGTGCCTATGAAGAGTATTGTTTAATTAACATGTGCCAATAAAGTTGTAATTGTGAAACTAAACTCTAAACTTTATATATATGCTTTACAAACAAATTCCGGTGTCTTTACCACCCCTTTACCCAAGGAGACTTGTTCCTGATAAACATATTCTAATTTGTTCTCTGAAAGATCTTCCTCTATCTGTAACCTTCAGAGAAGCAAAGGTTCCACTTAATCCCTGTATAGTACTGATGAGAAAGATAAAAGTAAGCTATCCCTTTGTTATTCGTGGTTTTTGATTTAAAGTCTGCTCAAATCAATCAAAAACAGAAATTAAAAGTACATACAATTCCAAATCATCAAGTACAAATAAAATGTTGATTACTATTTATGCCTTCAGTACAGTCTTTTATTTCTTATAGTGGCCAAGTGAAAGCAAGCAAAAGGCTTTCATACTGATTTGTTGTCAGGCTTATTTCCTTAATGTTTAGATGTGCTTTCAAAAAGCAAGTTGAAATCACTATCCAAATAAAAACAGTTTTATAGAAAAATATTAAAGTTTTACACGATAATGTCATTAAGAACATAACTTTATATAAAAGACTTGAAGCATTTATACATAGGTATATGCAATTTAAGGCATTAAAATTTCTAAAGGGGCTGGAGAGATGGCTCAGCGGTTAAGAGCATTGAGTGCTCTTCCAGAGGCCCTGAGTTCAATTCCCAACAACCACATGGAGGCTCACAACCATCTGTAATGGGATCTGATGCCCTCTTCTGGTGTGTCTGAAGACAGCTACAGTGAACTTATATGAATAAAAAATAAATAAATCTAAAAAAAAATTCTAAAACTGGGAGCAAAGTTTGTAAATTGAGACATCATCTTAACAATAGATAAATTACCTTAAACTTGAAGGTATATGAAACCAACCATTTTAGAGTTCATTCTATTGAGTACTTCTAATGTGCCAACCATACTTCTCTAGGCTCAACGATAACTAAAATTGTTGTTACTTTTGTGACACTGACATTCAGAAAATAGAAATGTTAAGGCAGTCACTGTCATAGTACTTTTTCCTCACTCATTTCTGAGTTTGTCTCTAAACTCTCCATTTATTCTGTAAGGCATTGTATATGAATGAGTACATGCACTTAAGTAATGATGTTACCTGCTTTTTAGTTTTATCAAATACATCTTCTTTGTAATTCTTCCCCAAAGTAAAAGTCCCAGAGAAACCATGGCCTTTGATCTGTTTCACAAGACCTTCAAAGATTAAACATTTCAGCATCCGCTTCAGAAGACTCCGGTTCCGCTGAACATCATATCTGAATATGGAGCTGACATACTTATAGATAGAAAGAATAGAGACTCCTTTTTTCCCGTTCATTTCTTTCACAGCTGTCAGGATCATCACTCGTGTAGCTAACGGTACAGGATAGACAAAAGGATATGATAAGTACTCAAAATAATTGATATAAAGTTCAATCTTAATGTTTATTAAGGACTGGGTACAAATAAAACACTTAATACAATCTAAAGAACATGTAATAAAAATTTGCCTTGAATTAAGAAAAATTACTGCAGTAGAAATAATTTAACAAAGAATGATTTAGGCTAATTTGTTAATCTGATCAAATTATAAAACGCAATCTCTTGAATGTCCTAGTATATGCTATGCTACAATTTCTAAGAAAATTCATCTGCTAGGAAGAATTACAAAAACTACACTTGAAATTAAGCAAAACTAAAGAAATTGAAATATAAAAATATAATAGGCTAAACTAGTAGTACTGGGATCAACTCTATTTTTGATGTAACTTGTAACCATGCTCTTACGTTCACTGCCAACAACAACAAAAACAAAACCTAGTGCATATGATTAAGCTCTTTCTAAAAATAACAAACTACAGTAAAAGTCACACTAAGAAGTCACATGAAGAGACCAAACTTACGAGGGCAATGAACTTTCTCTTTTGGTTCATACTCTGTATCCTGGATTTCTCTATTTTTCACTTTTCTTCTAGGACAATGAGTTGGGATGAAATAATTTACCACTTTTCCCTGAAATACATAATTTTAGCAGTTTAAATATTTTGTTCATTATTCTGAATTATTATAATTATCCCTTCTATTAAAGAAATAGAAAAGTCATATACAACTAGGAGATAACTAAATGTCATTCATTATATATTAATTTATGACTTTGGAGCTTATAACTAGCCATCATTTTTAAATTTGTGTACTCTAAATTACCTAAATGTAGAGAATTTTTGAGTTAAAAATAGAACTGATACATTAAATTTAAAATAATGAAAGTACAGAAATAAAATAAGTAATGAGCTTAATTAAAAATCTCTGAAAGATGTCTTTTTAAAAATAAGATTTATTTTTGTTTTACATGTAAGAAAATTTTGTCTGCATGTATATTTGTACATTACAAGCATGAAGTGCCCACAGAGGCCAGAAGAGGGAAAGGCATCAACCAGATCTAGAGTTACAGATGGTTAGTTGCCCCATGGGTGGGTGCTGGAGATCCAACCTGGGTCCTCTATAGAAGAGCAGCCAGAGCTCAGAGCTCCTAACTGTTGAGTCTGTTCTCCAACTTTCTCCATCATATCTACATATTTATATAAATTTACAAAAATGTATTTATATAAATTTATATAAGTAAAAACATATATACAGAAATACTATTTACTATTGAAATCACTGAGGTTCATTATGTATACATAAATTTAACAATAGATTTCATAAATACTGAAATTGTGGGCCTGGTGGTTCCTGGAGATTCTTAACTAGTCCCACCTTTGATTGGTGGGCTAAATTAAGCAGGCTCTAATGTTCTGGCTCCAGGTTTTACTACTGGGAAATAAAGGAAATTATATTTTGTGAACTCTAAAATTCTTATATTTATACAAAAACTATTACATCTAGCAATCGCCTAATACTAACTATCAGACAATCAGTAAGTTCTATTTAACTGAGTCTCAGGTTTGTAATTAAACAGACAGTTCTTCATTCAGTGACAATATAGACCTTTTAGTATTGACGCAATATGCAAAGCACTAACAAGACTTATTGAAAACGTCCTACTAATTAGTTGGAAGATTGATAACTTACTACTATATATTCTCATACTAGTTGGTCAACATCATTTAAGACAATCCTCCTGGGTAACCAAAGTCCCATTCTCTGCAGTCACTTGAAGGTAACCAACCATTAATATAAGTATTTTTCACACAATGCACAGTAGGGGTTGACTCAACGGCCAAGCAAATGCTCAGTGTCCACTGTAAAGTCTCTTGACATCCTTTGTCCCCATCCTCTGGAACACTGCAATATTTCTCTGTACCTCAGGAAGGGTGAGGGCGTCCTGTTTGACATCTTGTCGGGTATGTGTCAAAATCAGAGCCAGAACCTCCACTGTTTTTCCGAGACCCATCTCATCTGCTAAGATTCCACCAAGCAACTGTGGCCCAGCATGTGGGAAATCTCGAATGATGCTAAGAGAAAATACAACCCAAAAATTTAAGTACAATACTGTCTTTTATTAGTATTCCTATAGAGAACTGAAGAAAATTTAAGCTTATCAAAACTTCAGTTAGGAGGAAACAAGTCAAAGTTCCAAATCATACATAACAGAAATAAAATACCAATAATTGAGCAGACAACTAAATCTGCAGAAATAAGAATGGTGCTAGTACATACTCAACATTTTATGTCCTTTATAATTAAAGAGAAATGTTATGCGGTCTAGCAAGACAGTTAAGCAGGCAAAAGTGACTGCCAGCAGGCCTTATGACAAGCATGATGAAAGCAGAGAGCACAAGCTCTGTCTTCACAGGTGTGCTATGCCACGCCTCCACCCCTGGCCACAGAATAAATATACGTAATTTAAAAAAACTTATAACGTTTAGAAGGCAGTGTTTCCTCTTTATGGTCCTTATGAATCTATGATTAAAATATAAAAGACAATAAATACCGATTCACTAATTATGCTCACAGATTCTTATATTTCTTAAATCTACAAGTTGATAATTAAAAGTGTAAAAGTTTGCTTTTACAAAAAAAAATGACATTACTTGAGATATAAATCTAATCTCTCCTTTATTCTCTCCATCTCTGTGGAATTATCTTACTATATGGTCCTTGCTGGCCTAGAAGTCTCTATGTAGAGCAAACTGGCCTCCAACTCAGAGCTCCCAAATGCTGGGATTAAGGGCATTCCTCACCATGCCCATCCATCTCTGTCAGTCTTGACAGCTCAGCAGCTTCAGTCTACTATGATAAATGTATTCACTGAGAAATGATAAGTGTTTTTCAAATTCTGAGTCTATAGAACTATAGAAATATACATATATAGTAAAACTTTCAGTATTCCTCAACACTGAGCACATGTTAAATTCTTACAGTTTTTTATTGTATATATTTTAAAATAATCACACATGTAAGATTTTGCCTTAACAACAATACCAACCAGAGCTCCCAGGGACTAAATCACTATCCAAAGAGTAGAAGTGGACAGACCCATGGCTCCAGCTGCATATGTAGCAGAGGATGGCCTTGCTGGGCATCAATGGGAAGAGAAGCCCTTGGTCCTGCCAAGGCTCAATGCTCCAGTGTAGGGGAATGTCAGAGAGGGTAGGCAGGAGGGGGTGAAAGAATCAGGGGGTCACCTTCATAAAAGCAGGGGGGAGAAGGGGGGGAATAGGGCATTTATGGAAGGGAAAGCAGGAAAGGGAATAACATTTGAAATGTAAATAAAATATATCCAATAAAAGTCAAATAAAAAAAAAGATTTTGCCTTACCATCCTGTGTATGGATTATAGTAAAGTTTCAAGCCATCAGGTGTAATAATTTCTCGCCACAAGAAGTGCAGGGAGTTATCTAAAGAGAAGTTATAAGATGTAAGAGCTTTTGCTTTGATATTTTTCCTCCTGTCACATAGTGATACTAAGATAAAACAAACAGAATGGCATGGGACCCATAAGGCTCACTCAGGAAAGGCTACATAGTTGCCTCTCACAATGTTCCTCTGATGCTATCTGTCAGCTTCTCTCGCTTTTGCACAAATTCATAAGCAAGTAATAACACAGACGAGCAAAGCACAATAGGCAACTGGGGGGAAACTAACATACAGCACCAATTCCAACCTGATAGGGGTTTCTGCATTTGGGACCTGCAAACATGTGTCTCTGTGTCTATAAGGGATTATTATATTTAATTTGAGGTCTTTCTGAAAACTAGCAGAAATTGGAAATGGCACCCAAGTAAAGGGAGTTGGTGTTGACTGGGACTGGCCTTGGGGACTGTATCTAATCCTGGCCCTTTCTTAAAATGTTCTGTTTCCAGGCTACAATGAGAGGAAGAGCTCCTTAGCTGCATGTCACTGCCACAATGTAAACATTGTGAACATATATAATATACTCAAACTAAGACTACACTGAATAATCCATTAATTATTTTCAGTAAAAACCAGTGTGCAATTATGCTCTTACTTTAAACCATTACAGCTCAAAAATTATATAATCAAGTACTGATAGCCAAGCTTGTTATTCCCAAGCACTGGCAGCTAAAGTGCGCTCTACCATATTGAGCTAAAAGTCTTATAATTTAAAAAACTGAAGATGTATTTGATAATGTTCCTCTACTTGTGAAACAAGGCATTTATTCGCTCTAAATATCTAGTCTCTCCTTGGGTCCAAAGTAACCGGGCTAGCTGTCCTTGCACTGAACCATCTCACTGGGTGATTTTCTGGGATGATTTTCTCAGATACACTGTCACTGTGGTAGAAGTCTGACAAAAAAACTGGTGCTGACTCCAAGTTTACAGATTTGTTAAAGTACATCAAGTATTACCTTTAAAATTAAAGCATTTTGTTGTATGTAAGTTATTCCTTACAGGAATTACGTATCTAAAACTATTTTATTTTAGAGAAAAAATAATATGGCCTATGGGAGGCTTTATAGAAACTAACAATTTCCCAAACAAATAACAATGAGGAAAAGACTGAATGAGAGCTGGGCAGTGAAACATGCAGATTATAAAACTTTACCAAGGGCAACGCCAGAGTTAGATGCTGGTTTCAGGACAGGTGAAGAGAATGTAGAAGACTATGAATAAATAAGAATGTACGAGATAGGAAAATAGAGATGAGGAAGGTAATTTGGGGAGAAGACAAATATTAACAGGACAAGGAGCAAGAAGAAATAATACTGCCTATCAATTCCTAAAATGAAAACTTAAAAAAAAAAAACCAAAAATTATTACTAAAGTACACCCCTGAAATGAATCTCTTAGTTTTATTTATTTTATTGGGCAAGGAAAAATATCAACTAGGAAAATTAGTCACATTTGCAAATCTGCTGTCTGTTGATAATGCTTATTGTCAAGTTAGGAAGTTTCTTACACATAACTAATAAAGTTCTAAAGCAATCCTTTGTTAACAAGTCTTTTCTTTTCCACCCCTCCTCTCTCTCCCTCTCCCTCTTGAGGCGGCAAGACATGTATCCCAAACGGGCTGGCCTGGAATCCACATCTTGGCCTGGGATGACTTGAAATCCTCGTCTTCCTGCTACTACCTTCCAAAATGATATTATAAGTAGAGACCATTATTTAAACGTATTTCTTTCTTTTCATACATTCCCATTAAGGCTGAAAAAGAACAAGTTTAAACTTCTAAAAATAAGGAAAGTCACATATTAATTTTTCTAGCTATCTACTTTGAAAGGCATCTTAAAAAATTATTCTTTTCAGTATGATTACTTGCCATCACTATAATAAATGCCCACTATTAACTCTCTCCACGGGCCCTCCGATGAGCCCTGCTTTAAGCATCTTATACTTGCCTCCAGCAGGGGTGCTTCTGAACTGCTCTTGCTGTAGCATCCAGTTGACTGCCTCTCTCTGGTAAGGTCTCAGCACTGGAATCAATGCAGGGTGCTGAACATCCACTTGGACTGACTGTTTTTCTTGCTGGTGTGTTTGCTTTACAAACTGATAGAGCTCATCAATGTCTTGGCCCTCTGGCTCATTCTCTGAATCCTCCTCGTCTTCTTCCAGCACATCTGTATATTCAACAGAGGTATATAAAGGGATCTGTGTTGTAAGCCAGAAGCAGTTTTTCTTTTTAAACACTTCCCTTCCCATTCTGTGTCTGTAGACGCTTTGCAACACTCTCTGGATTGGTCTCACACTCAGTGAGCTTCACTGCGCAGTTTTCTTCTAGGGGCTGGGAATGAAAATGCATGTGCTACACAATACACAAGGCTTGCTAACCACTCGTCCTTATTCCAGGAAACCCCACACAGCCATCCGGCTCCACAGTCCTTTCTGTGTATTCCCTGCCTGGAAGTCCCTCCTCAAAAAAATATCCACCTACGTGTTCTTTAAAAGCATGCGAATGCTGCATGGCACCTATTTTCTGCTCAGTGCTCAGTGCTATTTTATACTTTGGCTGTAACGCATCTGCTTTCTCAGTCACCTATGTCTACCTGTCACAGATCCACGGACATGTCTGTTCTTATAAGTATTT
Source organism: Micromys minutus (assembly GCF_963924665.1). Taxonomy (NCBI): domain Eukaryota; kingdom Metazoa; phylum Chordata; class Mammalia; order Rodentia; family Muridae; genus Micromys; species Micromys minutus. The sequence goes on from NC_137965.1 coordinate 9,200,815, forward strand.
AATAACTATAAGAAACCGAGTATGGACTTCACCTGTAATTTATAAACTATTTTATCACTTTTACATGAAAAGTCCTTATATTTTCAAGCTTATTAAGAAGCTGATTCATGAATTCTTCAGGCTGAGAAGGGCAGGCCTTTGGAAACAGCATGAGTTAGTGAGGAGACATGGTGAAAGATTAATTAATGTAAGCTATTAATAATTATTCTCAATTTAATCAATAATTATTAATAAAGTTAACAATAATGTCAGGCTATCACATTTCACTAGATGAGCATAAGTGCCCTGTAGAAAACTCACACTGTAACTTGAACAAAATAAAAAGCCCACACACACTTGAATTAGTCTTTCAATGTGAAGAAATGAACCAATCTTATTTCTAAACTGTTTTCAAAAAGCACATTGTAAAACTACATGGTTTTATAGAATGCATCTAATATGCTCAATGACTAAGAGTATACTGAATAATCTATACATTATTTTCAATACAAAATATCACAGAATTATCACAACTATACAGTGTAGTTATACACTTATTTCATACCATTACAACAAAATGATTAATGTAACCAAGCATTCATAGCTAAGCTTGAAGTTTTCCTTCCTGGACACTGGCAGTTTAGCAGCTCCAACATAGCTGGCTAAACTCTTGTAAGTAAAAAACAAATCAAAAAAAACTTCTAGATGTATTTGATAGCATTTCTAATTAGGAAACAAGATACTTTCTTTCCTGCAAATCTCTAACTTGCAAAATCACTTACTTATTAGTGATATTATTAGTATTGTGAAGTTTTGAAAGAATGAGCTATGGAATCAATGTCCCCACTGTGTTCAGAAACAGATGCACTAACATAAAAATCTACAGGGCTGAGGCTATAGCTGAGAAGTGCAGCACTTGCCTAGCATGCATGCAGTTCTGGGTTTGACATCTAGCACATAAAGAAAGAAAAAAAAAAAAAAAGAAAAAAACAAAGACAAAAAGAAGGAATGGGAAAAAAGAATATTCTGCAAATTACACCTGAAAATACAAGCACATTGAATTCTCCATTGTAATTTGGAGAATCAAGCTGTTCTCTAGCAGCACAGCCAGGTGCTGGGTGCCACGTCAGCCCCTCCCCATGTCTATCCCTGGCACACAGTACTGAACCAACAGTGCCTTTTGTCTGTTTTATCTCTACCACTGAGATACATTTACTACCATTCACAGGCCCTTAGGTGCATGCTAATCAAGAATTCCATGTCCTACCAACAAACAGCAAAGTCATCTGTTCTTACAGGAATGTAATCTTGAGACTCTTTATCAGTGCAAAGGAAAACAGATTAAAAGCCAGCAACAATCTCTGGCTACCAAAAATTTTTGCAGAACAGCTAAGAAAATCAACCAGTTTTAAAATTTTTTTGCAGAACAGCTAAGAAATAAACAAATAAATAGAAATTTAAGCAGCTTCAATGTGTTCTGAGTATCTTTTACCTTAGTACATTGATTTTTGCAAACCTTTCTTAAATACTGGGTACAGTACTAAGCAATTACAGTAAAAAAGCAAACTGTATCAGTAAGGGCATTTCAGATTTTGTCACACAGTACTGTTATAAAGAACACTCAAGTTTCTCCATTTTATTACTTGTTTTTTAGGTTGTTGTGTGTATAGGTTGAGGAGAAACTGGCAATCCCAAAATGCAATTTTAAATGTAATTACCTGGAATAATGAAATTATATAACTTTTCCATCACTCTCTTCATGAGCTGATTGAACTTTTTCACTCTGGAACCTGCATCACTCATGAAGTCTAGTCTCGTTAGGCCAGCTTCCAAGATGTAAATTCCAACCTGCAACGAATACACATAAAGTTTTACTGGGAGTATGCAGTTCTTTATGACATAAGAAAAGCTTTCTCAGAGTCACTATTTCTTAAAAATTTTTTTGAATTTTTTTATATATATGGTGTTTGTGCCTCTATGTATCACATGTGTGCAATGACCATGGAGGCAAACAAGGACAGTGGCACCACAGGGAGTTACAGACTATTAGATTACATGTAGGTTCTGGCAATTGAACCCAGGTCTTCTGCAAGAGCAGCCAGTGTTCCTAACCACTGAGCTGTCCTCCAGTCCCCAGATTCACCATTTTAAAGGTTTTAACAATGTCTGTTCTACAGACAAGAGATTTTTATTTTCATAAATTCACTCTATAAATGTCTATGAGGCATTATTTATTAGAAACATAAAAAAAAAAAACAATAAAACCTCCTCCCTTAAATGAAATCGAAACACAAGAATGTGATAAAAACCTCAATTCTACCAAGGCACTGGGTTCTAACCTAATGGACATTTGAACAATCAGAGACACAGCACAAGGAAGCAGTCCCTAGCTCAGTCTTTTGAGGTTAGGTTTGGAAATCCTTATCAATGGATTGATCTAGTAATATGAAATAAAAGATGGAAGAAAACAGACCTTGACTATGTTAAGTATCTTAACTTATATAAAACAATGCAGCTGTTGAATTGTTAAGAGTTCAAGTATTAAAATTTAAGTAGAGACAATGATATTTAGGAATAGAAGAAATTCAGGAAATATAACTTTGTTTAGACTCAAATGTTCTCATTTTTAAAATGGAAAGTCTATGAGGTAGCCTAAGTAGTTTTAACTTTTACAATTTCCAATGGTAAACGATGTATTTTTCTTCATTTCTCCAGGTATCCTGGGCCTAATTCCCTAATGAATAAAATCCTTCATTTTCTCTGCTGAAAATGTAAGAGTCCATCAACACGACACTGTAACAAGCAGCAGAGGTCACATTCAGAATTGTACATTTGCTTACTGTTCACCTGGAGATGGCTTACATAGTCACATACTTAGACTAGTCAAGGCCAGGGAAAATGGAAGAGATTACAATATGATTTTAAGGGTAGAATGCAATACAGACACACAGGCTATTTCTTACTTTCTTGCTATCAGCAAAATTCTGGTCCTCAAAATCAGTAGATAGCTATTGCATGGTTTGGGTTTCACTGTCCCGGGAAAAGTTAATTGCTGTATAATGCTTTTAAATGTTCTCTATTCTTTATGTTACTTTGAAATAAATCTATGGTCATTTCACTTTAAACACACCAGATCTCCTCAGAAATAACAATTGGCCTGCTGATATAATTTCTTTTGAGAAATAAGAAAAACATTTCAGTGACACAAAGATAAAACAACTTCTTAGGAGTTTCCTTCCAGTCTTTAGCATAGAGGCACATCATCTCCTTACAAAGCACATCTGCTTATATTATCTCACCTGATCTTAGGAAAATCTATCATAAGAGAATGGGTACTGTTTACAGTTCATAAAAAGTTGATAATGGAACATTTGAGTGAACTGCACATATTTACACAACTTACTGAATGGAAATCTTGAAATTTCCATTGAAATCTTACTGATACTGTTAAGTACCAAGTGCTTTAACAGGCAGTGAAGTTAAAAGACTTTGTAGTATAGCAAGCAGGAAGGTTGCCAAATGTAAGTACGTTTCAAGCAGTGTCTTAGTCAGGGTTTTACTGCTGTGAACAGACCCATGACCAAGGCAAGTCTTATAAGGACAACATTTAATTGGGGCTGGCTTACAGGTTCAGAAGTTCAGTCCATTATCATCAAGGTAGGAGCATGGCAGCTTCCAGGCAGATGATGGGGGAGGAGCCGAGAGTTCTACATCTTGTTCCAAAGGCAAGCATGAGAAGACTGGCTTCCAACTAGGGTCTTAAAGCCCATGACCACAGTGACACACCTACTCCAACAAGGCCACACCTCCTAATAATGCCACTCCCTGTACCAAACATATACAAACCATCACAAGCAGCCAAAAGAAAAAAGACAAAAAGAAAACAGATACACCGGGCAAGGGCATACAGCACCACACCTAGGACTTAGAAAACTTCTCCATGCATCCATGAATTAGATTCTTTCTGAACAGACTATCAGAGAAGAGGAAACCAAGAAAAGCAAAGACAGAAAGACAATATATTTGGGAAACAAATTTTGGAATTTCAGGAGCTGGATTTTAAAAAAAAAATAGTGACAAGTGGAAACAATAACATATGACAGAAGAAAGCTGTATGTCAGAATAGCAAGGTTACACTTAAGTTTTACAATCAGAAAATTAAGTCATATTTCAAGTATACCATTTCTGAAACAATAGGAAAAAAAATTGAAAATACAAGGCATTATAATGCAAGATGGTGAGAACCAAAGCAGGTAAGTAGGCATAGAGGCAGGAAGAGAAAATCAGGAGAATCTCCTTAGGAAAGTACAACCTGGCTAATTGTGATTGGCAGTTAAAGTCCCATATGAAGTTATTCCTTGAAATTTACTAACAAGGAGCTTATTGCTGGGTTTTGTGGCTTTCTAAGTTAACATCAGTGAATTACCAGTCTAGAGCTTTATATAACACCACAGACCCTGAGTACCTTGATCGTATGATTTCCTTCTGGTCTCTGGTAGAGTTTTATTCCTCTTCTCTTCTGAAGCCAGGCCAAATCCTGTAACATGTCACTACTTAAGGAGGATTCCACTCGAATACCCTTGCCACAAACATCGGCTGATCCTTTAAGTACATTTTCTTGTTTCTCTACATTTTCATATCCTGAATGAACATAGATCAGGAACTGACTGCTTGACTCTGAACTCATCAATGTAAAAGTACTTTCAGAAAAATGTTCAACTAAGCTCTCTTTGGGGAGAAGCTGAAGAGCAAAATCTCCCAGAAATGCTTTCCAAGAATCATCCACACAATAGGGAGAAATGGTAACATTCACTGTCACAGACAAAGAGGTCTCTTTTTCAGTGGATTCTAAGATGCTCAGAGTCTCTGAACGCCTCTTCTTATCTCTATGAACTGCACCTTCAGGGGGGTCATCATCTATGATGACGCAATCAGAAGAAGAGTTTTCATCTGAGCAGGCCTGCTTCTCAACAGTCAAGGTGAGCGGCTCATTCCTCAGGTCCTCATGCATGTTCCAGTGAAGCTGCTGCCGCCTTTCCTCATCCACCTTCATCGGGGGAGCACGCTTCCTTCGGCTGCTCATCTTCCCGAGTTCACTTTCTTGGTTAGTGAATGCAAATTCTAAATGACAAATGGAACAGTTGACATGAGGCAGGATAAAGACAGGAAAATTATGACAATCAGAAAAGAACACCCCATACACGCAAATCTGGCTAAAGCTTCAGGCTAGTTGCAAATCCAGTCTCCAGAACAATTTATAACATACATTTGCTGTGAAGGTTAGCAACATAGAGAAAATATACTTTTATGAGGAAATATTCTCAAACAAATACATTAACATTGCAATATTCAGGCTTACAGCCCAAATGTGCACAAACCTAGGCTGGGCCTCACTCCTCTACTGGATATTGTCTAGGACTCTCACACACAAGACTATGACTTCCACTCACAGTCAAAATGTCCTCATTTCCCGCATCACATCCTAATCCGGTTCTTTACAACTTTAAAGGCACATTCCTCAGCAGCCCTTACACAAAACCATAAGTCTGTTATATGTCAATTCTTCAGAATGAGTAAATTGATAAAAAGATGTAAGTCAGATAATAGCTGCTGTGCTTTGGCCATAAAAACTCCTGACAGATTATGTGTCAGAACTGATCCCTGGCTGGTGATGCTGTTTTGGGAGGTTCTGGAAATGTGAGATGGGGCCTGGGTGTAGAGAGTTCCACGCTGGTTGCTGAGCCTGGAGAACCAGCCTTGTTTCCTATCCGGTCTTCTTAACTACCCAGGTGTGAGCAAGCAACCTTACCAAGCTCTGCAACAAGAAGCAGTCTCACCCTACTGTGTCTTCCCCATCACAATGGATTGCTTCCTTAACTCCCTGTAGTTGCTTAATGTCTGGTAATCGATCACCTCAAGGAGAAAACTTTAAGAGGTAAGAAACACATCAACTGTGATCTCATGTACCAAATGTTGTAACAGCTTTATTCATCTTCAGTAGAAAGTTTTAGTTAAGAGACAATCTCATTAAAGAAAACAAACCATAATACTACATACACTTGATGGCCAACAACTAGGAAGACAAAGCTCTCACAAAGTCAGAAATAAATGCCTATCACACAGGTTAGTTGTATTTAAACCCACACCACCACTGTTTAATTCCAATGGGTTTTACAATCCCAAAACATTAACAAAACTTTGCTTGATCTTTCAAAAATCCCTTAGAAATAAAGGGGGGGAGGCTACATACACACAATGGTTTTATGGATTATGAGCTAAAGAGTGTGATGCTTTATATATGCTCAGCCCAGGGAAAAGCACTATTTGGAGGTGTGGCCTTGTTGGAGTAGGTGTGTCACTGTGGGCATGGGCTTTAAGTCCCTCATCCTAACTGCCTGGAAGCCAGTCTTCTGCTAGCAGCCTTCAGATGAAGATGTAGAACTCTCAGCTCCTCTTCCACCATGCCTCCCTGGATTCTGCCATGCTCCCGCCTTGATGAAAGTGGACTGCACCTCTGAACCTGTAAGCCAGCCCCAATTAAATGTTGTCCTTGGTCATGGTGTCTGTTCACAGCAGTAAAACCCTAACTAAGACAAAGAGTAAGAGGGACAGCTGAGACAAAGAGTAAAGTGGTAGCAATCCTGAGGCCCGGTCAAAGACAGGGGCAAAGACAAAGAAAAACACGTAGGAGAAAAACAAAGGCTTCCCATGATAAATTCAAGCCATGGGGATTAAAAGGCACCTGGTTTAAATGGCACATCTTTAACAATCCTGGACCTCTGACCGGGTACCTTAACCGTAAACCAGCATCTTCGTTCACCAACCCAGAGCTACTGACAGCTTCAAAGTGCACACAAAGCACAGGAGCCAGGGCGGCTCTGGAGGCGAACGTGATTAATGTGTCTCCTGAGGTGCCTGAGAACTTGCCAACCGAACAGTCTCTGCATCCCTCTGAGCTACCTGCAGTCCCATGCAGCCTGGGCACAGCGCGGGGCCGGGCCGTGGGGCACAGGAGGATCCCCCCCAAGTTATCCTCGAGGAAGGAGCCGGCTGCCAGCGCTCGGAGGGACAGCTCGTGACGGGGCCTCAGCACGCGAGCGTGGGCAACAAGCACCCGTCCCACGAGAGAAGGGCCCGACCCACGCCCGGGCTGGGGCCGAGTCGCGGGGCCTCGAAGGGCCGCTCGCTCCCAACCCTGGAGCGTCGCAGGAGCCCCTCAGAGTTTCCCTGAGGCGCAGAGCCAGCTTCCCTCCTCAGCCTCTACAGCCAGACCTCCGCATCCACGCAGACCTACCTCGACCGCTACACAAGCACCGGTCGCCCGGCCCGGCCCTCCTCGTAAGCTGCAGATCCCAGGCCCACAGTCACTTCACACACCTGCCGGAGTTGCGCACGCGCGCTGCACGCCGGGTGGAGCTGGGGGCCCAGGCCGGAAGCTACGGCACCAGCTGAGGAGAACAGCGGGAGCGCCCGCTTCACGCGAACGCGCAGGACCGGACGAGAAGCCCCGCCCCTCTCCCTCGCTGGCTTCAAAAAGCGCCTCTGCGCATGTCCGGTCCCTGAGGCTCAGGTGAGAAGACCGTTGAAGTCTCGCGGTGGTTGTGCCTCTCTCTTTTCGGCCTCCTCCCTTGGTATTAGCAAACGTAGAATGGGCGGGGCCTGGAAAAGGGGGCGGGACTCGGAAGAGAGGGCGGGACTCCTCGCCAGAGTGGTAGGGACGATGTGAGTTGTGGTTTTAATAAAAAGGGAGAAACTTACATAAAACGGAATTCACGATGCTGGGCAGTCATAACACCCAGACAAATATGCGGTTAGTCCACTAAACCATAAGAATTCGATTTATCAAAACATGCAGCGAAGATGCCTCCAAAAGGAGCTCAGAGAAGTGAGGTCGGAGAGAGATTTATTCTTGCCAAGAAAAGTGCTAAGGCTTTAAATGTTTAAACGTTTTAAGAGAAATAAATTACACAGCTATGCTGAAGCTGGCCTCCAAGTATCCTTTCCGAAGGGAGAATTCTTTCTTCAGTAGACATGAACAAAATCCTCTTGTCTGAGGATTTCAATAGTGTGCTTACCAAGTGCTTTGTATATGCTTGGAAATTTTTCTCTGTGGAGTAATGCTTTTTGTTTTGTTTTGTTTTAATTTTGTAATCACCAGAGCTAATCTCAGGGGAGAAAAAGGTTCTCTTGTTATTTGGCTTTTTGGAAATCCCCTGTTGTGAGACACCTGTTCATGAAGATATTGATTCTTACCACCCAGAAGATAAATAATCTAATGTCAGTAAGGACAAGAGAATCAACGTATTGGAAACACCCAGATCTTAAAAGTGAATCCTCAGTTTTCGTAGAACTTAATTACCTTGTTTTGAAACAATGCAGCTGTGTTGTATCATGTCTAAGCTAGGTTTGGATCCAGTCCATAATGATAAAGTCAATATTGCAATAAAGAACATCTTAAAATTTTTCTTGTTTTCAAAATGCATAAAAAGTTATGGTTTACTTTGTGCGGTGGTCCAGTAAGTATGCAGCATGTCTAAAGAGAGTATAAATATCAAAATGTTTAAATATTTTGCTGCGAAAAGTGGTCATGACTGTCTGAACTCTCACCACATTCATTACCTTTCTCTTGATACAGGATTCGCTTTGAAACGGATGGCTGCTGAGTCAAGTTGGTGGCAGATAGAGGAGGAAGCAGCTCTAGAAACTTATTAAAATTAGAAACAAGCTCTGCTTTGCAAGGAGAGAGACCACCGCTCTATCCTACAAGGCTAAACCACAAGACATGGGTGCTTATAACTGGACTTAGGTCTTCTGCGAGAAAAGTGTGATCTCTTGACCTCTGAGCTCTCTCTCCAGCATCCTAGAATATACTTCTTAAGATTTAAAAGCCAGAATGGATCCTTTATCCATGAGCCCGAAAAGAATATCAGTTAATCAGACATCTGCACTGAGGCTTTGCGGGTAACTCGGTACCTCAACAATGAGAAGCAATAGTTTAAAAATTATATATTTTTTTAAAAAAATTAGCAGTGTACCTCAACAAAGAGCTTAAAATATTCAGTGAAAAAATTTATAAAGCAGATAATCTGCCAGGCAGGGGAGGGATGGCTTCTTAAGAGCCACAGAGCATTTAGAGCAATTAGTGTTTAGCTCCAACCTAAAGTTACCGGCTGAATTATTCCCCCAAAAGAAATTCATCCTGTAATTAAAGTTTGAAGCCACTCATCAATTTCTCCATAGCTAGAAAAAATCTTTAGGGCATGTTCTTCCACAAGAGGTTTGCTCATAGTCTATCCTGTTTGCTTAGTCTATACTGCTCAGGCTTCCTACCCCTATTATTTATGAATGATCTTAGCTATATTTCTCCGATAAAGGCCTACATTTTCTTCTCCATCATTTGCTCTTTCAGTTTAAACCTTTAAGTTTTATGATGTCTTTCCTCCCTTAAGCCTCAAGAACAAACCAGCTTCAAATTCTATGTCTCTCAGCCTTTACACAGTAGAAGTGGGTCAGGATTTTGCTGTGCGTTAGGCTTTGGTATATGAAAATGTAATTGATCTGATCTTCTATCGGATTTTGGGATCAGCAATGAAGTTACTTCCCTCTATTATCGTTCTTGTGTTTGCTGAAATATTTTCTTTGGAGTTTTTATGATCAAAGAACTCACCTTCCATCAAGAATTTTCCCCTCCCACTGACAGTTTGTTGCAAGAGGCGTGGCTTTCAGCCTATCACAAGTTAAACTTAATTACTTCTACCTTTTAACGGGAAGCGAGAGACCTGTGAAATCATTTCTTGGTATGCTAATCTCAAGATTGTTGCTCCAAACAATGAAGTGGCTCAAGGAGAGGGGGAGAGATGGGGAAACGTCTGGTTGTCGATACGGTCGGATCACATGCTTTTATTAAAGTCACTATTATTGCATCTCAATGCATTTATCACATTCACTTTTAAAAAAGATCACCAAACACAGAGTATCATAGCGAATGGTGGAATAAGGTTTGAAGTAGCATGAGAATGACCGATGTTTGGATTTGACTCCGATACAAATTCCGCTGTTGGGGGAAATGGAAGCGGTAGATTTGCTGAATGCAGAGCTGTCGAAGATCTTCCATTCATGACCTAACACCACAGTAGCGCATGAGATTAGCTATACCTGTAAATGCGAAGGTGGTCAGACCACTGGTTCCCTTGTTCCCTCTCGATGGCTAAAGTAATGACACGCCCATTTCCGTTTCCGGACACTAAGACCTTTTCGTTCTCTTGGTAGCCCCAATCTCGACTTCTCTTTCTTTTCTGAATGAATGATTTAAGTTGTTCTCAAAGAGAAAGACCCAATCTTCGAGAACAAGACTCTTTGAAAGGAAGTTATGTAAGGCAACCCAGTTTGATCTCCCTTTGGGCCAGGACTACAATAGCCTCAGGTACCTGGACAGCTTTTGATTTTGCAAAGGCCTCTCCTGATGTTCTTCTGTGAAGTTCTCAGTAATGTGAACTGTCGTTCAGTTCGTACTGCGCTGAAGGACCTTGTAAGATTCAAAGCAATAGGTTGGCTTATCTAGAGCAGGGGTTCTCAACCTTCCTAATGCTGCCACCCTTTGGTCCAGCTTTTCATGCTGTGGGAAGGCCCTCAGCATACAAGCATCTCATTGCTACTTCTTAACAGGAGCTTTGCCACTCTAGTGAGTAGTGATGTAAACTCCTGATATGTAGAGCAATGCGGAATCACTTCTCCTTCTCGGCTGAAAGAACGTTAGTAAAATCTATTCCGCATTCTCTCCTTTACTCATACTTTAGGATTGTAGTAGGCGGCTACCCGGGCCTGATAGCCAATGACGGCTTCTTGTTGCAGGTTCTCCTCCTAACAACCTGTCTTAGAATCGCTTTCTGTTCTTCCGCTAAAATGAAAGTTTTAGGGTCGGCGTCACTATCCCAGAGTGAACTATGACATCCAAGTCCACTGAAAAAGTGCAGACTGTATTAACAGAGCGTGATGAGGAAATCTGCTCTTATACAATGGGTGCCTGCATGGGGTCATAGGCTCTGTCAAAAAGACTGGTATCAGGTCAGTCACAGAATAACAATGGTATCAAGGGTCATCTATAATTCTAATATGGTCAAGAGGTATGTGACCTAAATCTTCATGTTCAAAATTTCAGTTGCCCTAAGGATAAGTCAGTATACATAGATTTAAATTTTAACTCTTGAATTTGTTTTTTTCTTGATGATCTGTAGGTGACATTTATTTCGAAGTCCACATTTTTGTCGTCCCCCCCCCCCCCCCCCGCCCAATCTTTCCTGCTGCAGGTTCAACCAGAAAACTGAGACTTAAGCTGAAGTGCATCATGGTGAGGGGTGGGACTGAGGGCTCCTCACGCTCAAGCTCCACCCCCTGCGGGACACAGTCTCTGATGGGGGCCTTCCAATTACTATGCAGAACTCTCAGTTCCTCCTCCAGCACCATGCCTGTCTGCAAGCTGCCATGCTTCCTACTATGACAATAATGTCAATAATCTCCTGGAACCTGTGACACTGGAAGCCAGCCTCAATTAGATGCTCACCCTGTAAGCGTTGCCTCAGTCAACCCCCTAAGGCATGTTTTCCCAACTACCCCAGAACCTTACACAGTGAGGTTTGCATTTGACTTTTTGATGCCTGTGAATGAATAATATTTATGATGCCAATTTGATAGTTACAAGTAAAATATTCTTAATCTACTCTAAAGGTCTCAAGTATGGCATTTATAATTACAAAAACAGTGGCATAACACTTTCAGAGTGAATATAATACCCCCCAAAAGCTTTGTAACAGTAGTGGCAACAGAAACTTCTGCTTGGCAGGGAATGAAAGAACCTTTCTGTACTGGCTGGTTTTGTGTCAACTTGACACAAGCTGGAGTTATCACAGGGAAAGGAGCCTCAGTTGAGGAAATGCCTCCATGAGATCCAGCTGTAAGGCATTTTCTCAACTAGTGGTCAAGGGGGGAGGGCCCAGCCCATTGTGGGTGGTGCCATCCCTGGGCTGGTAGACCTGGGTTCTATAAGAAAGCAGGCTGAGCAAGCCAGGGAGAGCAAGCCAGTAAGCAACATCCCTCCATGGCCTCTGCATCAGCTCCTGCTTCCTGACCTGCTTGAGTTCCAGTCCTGACTTCCTCTCGTGATGAACAGCATTGTGGAAGTGTAAGCTGAATAAACCCTTTCCTCCCCAACTTGCTTCTTGGTCATGATGTTTGTGCAGGAATAGAAACCCTGACTAAGACACTTTCCAAAGCCACTATTCAGCAGGATAACAGTGCATGCAGACTCTAACACCAGTGTGTTACGTCAGTTCCCGGGGGCAATAGCAAAATTAAATATTAACTTTATTTCTTTTAAGCCCCTCCAAGTTTCTGGGCTCCTCGGCTAGTTCTTAAATGAGATCAAATACCTAACAGCCTGAAACACTGCACACCAGTAGTGTTTCTGCCAATCACATCTGCAGACCATAACACCTCATCTTGGATCTGAACTTCTGAGAGTTAACCTTCAGCAAGATTGAAAACTATGACCCTACTAGGAAAAACACATGGGGGGGGGGGCAATCCTTCAGTACATGAAAATTGGCAAGGTTGTATTTTTGCTAAGCAAGAGCCCCCAAAACATAGGAAATAAAAGCACAAAAAGACCAGTAGGAGTACATTAAATTAACTGCTGTGCAAAAAGCAAAGGCAGTATCCTATAGGACATAGGTATAGAAAAAAAAAAAAGTGTTCTGAATAGAACTCCATTTGGCCAAGAAATAAGGCCAAAATTCAACTAGTGGAATTCTATAAAAATAAAATAAAAACAAAAACAAAACCTCTGTACCTAAGAAAAAATTCATTTGGGTGAGAACTACAACCCTAGAATGAGTGAGAGATTTTGCCAGCTATACATCTGACAGAGGATTAATTTCCAGAATGTATAAAGAATTTTTAAAAAGAGTCAAAGCAAGGCCCTCATTTCTAAGCAAACTGTAGTAAAACCAACTTAATCTTATCCCTGAATGGCTTACAAATAAATGAGACTCACACTATGGTTACCTTATTTGGCCTTGACAATTACTTGGGGGTCACCCCAATCTTCTAACTGCTGGCCTGGCCACCTCCCCAGTGGTGTACCCCAGAGACCCCCTGTTTCTCCTGACCATGTGCTCACGGTTCCTCTCCCCTCCTGGTGGCTTCCTCCTCTCCCATCCTTCTTCCACCCTCCCTGATCTCCTCCAACCAGGTGACTCCAAACCAGCTTACCTCTAATACCTACAGTGATTGTAGCCAGTTTTATCTAACCAAAAGTTTTAAATTAAGGAAAAGGTTTACACACCAAAAGCTTGTAAGCATGAGAAGTCACTCATAGGCCTAAGCCTTTGGGTATAAAATTTAGCATTACAATAATATTAATAGACAAAACCTCCACAATTCCTCTTTTATTTTATCTAAATAAAAAACGTTCTTTCTCATATAATAAGAAATAACATACCCTAGGAACAATTGGGAAATTATTATGAAAATTATTAAGTAATCGTTACATTTTAAAAATCCAGCTCACTTGTATTTGGCAACTCAGGAGAAAGTGTTCTATTATCTTTCCTATCCTGATAAGTTCAGAGTTCTGTATTTAAATTAATTTCTATCCTAATCTCTCTTATGATCTTAAAATTATCTTCTTAGACCTAGGACATTTTTTTAAATCATAAATTAAGCTTAAAGTAAGACTATGACTAAGTCTCAACCTCATCAGAGGTCTGAGAAGGAAATCAATATTACCTGAGTTTGCAGGGAACACAAGGATGTAGCTTGCAAAACTATAGAAATGACAGAGACAGCTGGCTGCTCAGATAGTCCCCAGTAATTTCTATAATGCTGGGACATCTGTCTTCAGCCTTCTTGCCCAGAATACCTAACAGACCTTTTATGAAGCAGGAATTATAAAGAACTTACTTACCCTGTCTTGGCAGAGCTTGATTGTTCTGAATCTGTATCCTTTCTGGATGACAATCTGTCTTCTGATAAAGTTAGAGCAATGCCTTTGCCCAGTGGCTAGCTTGCCTCAGTTGAAGCAACTCCAAGTGGAGGTTCTTCGATGTTCCTCATCTTTGTCCAAGTTGAATGGGGTACTGCCAGGAGCTGACATGTCTCAAAGTCAAAAAAAAGCCTTAAATTAATAGAAAATGTCTTTAAATGCCATGTTGTGCAACTCTCTGAGAACTTGAAGATCATCTATCTATTCATAGAATATCTGAGCAAGCAAATGTTTCCTGTCTCCAGCTACCCAGTAACTGTAAAACCCAGGATGGATATTTCTGTGATGATACAGACTATTATCCGACAAAACCATGAGTTTGATTGACTGAATGCTAACCTGCATTATTGATTATTCTAAACAATTTGTAATAGAATCTATTAAAAGGACTGGGATTAAGCCTTGTACTTTTAAATGAGTACATGGGCACAATACTTGTTTATAGGTTGAAATTGTGTGTGTGTGTGTGTGTGTGTGTGTGTGTGTGTGTGTGTGTATACATTAGGCTGTAAAAATTATTTTTACATTTTGTCTTAACTTACAAATTTATACCAATGAAAACCTTAAACCTATATCAACATACAAAATTCTGTACCAATGTAAGACTGTCTATAAAATACTTTTGTTTCAAGAGTAGATTCATAATCTACCCCTATTAGTCTAATTTCTTATAATAGTTCTATAACCCTTTTCAATGCTCTTTCCCTTATCTAGGAAAGAAAGACAGAAATGTCTGATTCTAAGCTCCCTAATACAAACAAACAAACAAACAAACAAACAAATAAAAATGGCTCATTCAAAATACTGGGCCTGGGACCTGAACAGAGAGTTCTTAACAGAATTCATAAAACAACAAAAACTGGCTAACAGTTCTCTTAAAAATAAGTGTTTGTCATCACTAGCAATTAAAGATATGCTAATCAAAACAACTCCTGACTTGTTACTTCTGTTAAAATGGCCAAAGCCAACAAAGAATTGGCCGGGATGTGAGAGTGAAAGAACAGTAAGGGTGTCTGGAAAAGTCATAAGGAATCATACTATTAGCTATCTACCTTAAAAATACCAGTAATACATGTAAGTGTGTGGATAAGTATACATGTTTAAATGAAACTATCCCATCTGGGCTAACATTATTCCCTCTATGAGCCAAAAACAATATAACAAAACCAGGCATGAGAAGCCCTCTTTTGAGTTGCTGGTCAAAGTTGTCCAGAAGACTCCCAAAACCTTGTAGACTATTGCTGTTACTCTTGGCTGCTCCAAGAGGTGGAAGGAAGGTCGGTCACCATTGTTGAAGGCACTATGCACTCCAGACACTGGGTCCAGAAGCCCCTGAGCTGGAACTGACCTGAGAGCTTCCTCCCTGAGAACTAACCTTCATGGTACCAGAAGATGCCATGTAGGATTTCAAAGGAGGGAGGTAGCCAACAATCCTATCAGCTGTATTACCTACGAACCCCAATTATAACCAGCACAGTAAATACCCATAGGGGTAGAATAATGGCACATGTACCTTGGTGGTAATCAATAATGTAATTGACTTAACTTCCTCCCTCCAACCCTTCTACAACAAGAAGGAAATCATGCCTTGTTCTGGAAACATAGTCAACTACCCAGGGCTAATTAAGTCATGGATCTTGAAAGAGAGCCTGAACTCCCATTTTACTAAACCAGTATAATCCCTAACGACTTTTAAAAATTTTGTCCTTAACAGGTAAGTATATCTCTCTATTCCTCATCAAGGAAGCTCCTGATTGCAAAAGACAGAGACCATTACAGAAAACCACAACCAATCAAAATGCAGAGTTGTAGATCCCACTGTAGGGTGATACATCTAAAACTGTTCCTAAAGCTCAGTAGCCATTTTCGAAGAGGGAGCCAAAAGATTGAAAAAGCCAGAGGAAGAAAGAGTTTGCTGTGCGATTGTGTTTTCTAGAAATGTTAGAAGCTGCATTTATAAAGTCTTAACATGACTGCCTAAACATGAGCTAAGCAAGGACAACACCAGCTGACGTACTAATATGGGTGAGGGCAAACTCATGAACTACACAAAGAACTACAGGTAACGTTAAGAGGAGGAGAAGGAGTCTTCCCTGGGGAAGAGCACACCAACTAGTGACCTAATACCAAATGGTTAACCCTTTAAAAAGTTCTTACAAATGACTTTATATAGACTGAGGAGATTATATTTAGGAATATATGTATGTCTGTGTGAGTATGTATAGTGTGTGTATGTATAGTGTGAGTATGTATAGTGTGTGTGTATGTATAGTGTGCATGTATGTATAATGTGTGTGTATATATAGTGTGTGTATGTGTATGTATGTGAAAAATTAATGAAAAAAGAAGCTATCCTTTTGAAAGAGAGAAATAAGAAAGGAGGTGTATATGAGAGGGATTGAAGGGAGAAAATGAAAGGGGTTAATGATATAATCTCAAAACACTAAAAAAATATTCTGAAAGACTCCACCCAAATTCAGGAGAAAGCTGAAAAATTGAACAGCAGCATTACCTGTTCATTATAGTCTATCCCTTCTCTCTCTTTCTCCTTCTCTCTCTCTCCCTCCGTCCATCCCTCCCTTACTCCCTATCTCTCTCAAGACACACACACACACACACACACACACACACCATATATATGATCGCACCATGAAGCTCAGACTGTTTTAGAACTCACTACCTTCCTACCAAAAACAAACCAGCAACAAAACAGAACAGAGCAAAAAGGGCCAAAACAACAAAAACCTATACCCTGTTTGAAAACATGCATTAATCCTGAAGATATATTTTACAAAATGAGCCTTATGATTAGGCAATAGATTATGGAATATTATGCTTTGTTAAACAACAGTAGTGCACTAGGGACTGGAGAAATGACTCGGCAGTTAAAAGCAAGAACTGTTCTTTCAGAGGGCACCTTGTTCCTCTCCCGGCGCTCACACTGAGCAGCTCACAACTGCCTATAACTCTATCATGGAGGGCCTGATGCTGATGGGTCCTGTGGGCACTGTACTCCTATGCACACTCAGATATACATGCATGCAAAAAAATTGAAAATTAAAAACAGTAACTGATCAACATTGCTAATCACTCAGAAAATGAACACCAAGCCCGCAGTGAGATGAATAGGTTATAAACAAAATGGCTACTCTGTAAAATTTCAAAATGAGAAAGTATGCTTGAAGACCTGGAAAAGAAGAATGATTTGTATCCCATTCAAGGGAATGTAAAGCATCTCGGTCTATTAGAAACAGCACAAGCACATGGCCCAGCAGTTCCGCTCTACTGACAGGAAAGGGTATCAGAATGGGGAGGAGATATCCGTCCTCCTTCCTTTTAACATTAGTCAAAGAAGTCGAGGCTTGGGAATAACCCGGGTACCGTGAGTCAAGGGAATGCACAGAGCAGAATGACACTGAAGTCCTAGTCAGGCGTGAACACAAATCCCCTATCATCTGCAGCAGTGTGGGCAGAACCGGAGATCATTGCTAATGAACTAAACCAGGCACAGAGTGCTAAGCATTGCATGGCCCCACTTACATGTAGAATAGAAAAATAAAAGCTGATCTCACAGAATCTAGGAATTAAACAGCAACTCTCAGAGTCCAGGGAAGGTGAAGGAAAGTGGGTGTGAAAGGTAAAAAGATGGATGAATAATTATCTTTAGATAGGTGCCGAAACCTCAAGTGTGTTATTGCACAGAAAGGCAACCACGGATAATGAAGGACCTGAAAGAAAGGGCTTAGAATGTTCTTACAAACCAAGCAATACTAAATGTTTAAGGAGATAGATGGTTAACCCGATTTAAACATTGCAACATGTATGCCCATATGGAAAGATCATCTAATATCATTTAAACAAAGAAATCATCCATAAAAACCTACAGTCACCTCTGTGTAGCAGCATTCAGCATTACAGCAACCTGAGGGACAGAGCAGCAATATTGTCTGAAGATTGGCATACGTGTCCCAGTGCCAGCTGAGTACATGCAGAACAGCTATGTTCCCTGAGTGTGTGAAGTGCAGGGACACCAATGTGTGCTCACATCACCATTCTAGAACTGTGCCCAGACAGGGCACAGGTCTACCTTCACACCTCATAGAATCTTCACAGCAGATGCCAATCTCTCATGGGACAAAGTTGAAGCTGGCATAGATCCTTCCTGTTACCTCTAGCTACCCACCTTACTGTTTATTGATGGACAGAGGTGTAATAAAAATAAATCAACCATCCAATTATCCCAGGTAACACTGCTGAAAATAATTCAGAGACAAATGCTGGGAGTCACCTGGGCAGATAATCTCCTATTTATATTCTAATTGATTCTGGGATGGCTAAAAGGCAAGCTCGATGCTGTGGTTTGCATCTTAAATATTTCTGTAAAGCCTGTGCATTAAAAGCTTTATCCTTACTTGCTGCTATAAGAGCCTGGCAGAACCTTCAGAAGGTAAGAACGTATGAGAAGGAAGTTAGGTTACTGAAACATGCCCTTGAAAGGGATTGTTGGAATTCCAACTCCTTCCTGTTTGCTTTTTGAGGACTATAATGCAAGCAGGCCAATTTCAGCATGCTCTTTTGCTATGTTAAACTCTAATTGTCATCAGCCCAAAGCCACAAGACCTACAGAGCACAGGCCAAAACCTTTGGAATTGTGAGTCAAAAAACAAACCATCCCTCTTTCTAATTTATCTCAGGCATTTTACCACAATCCTATGAAGCATACAAATAAGCTTGCAGAAGCCAAATCTTTGTTTCCAATAGCAACAAAGTTATAAGTGAAGGCTCCAGTCCGAAAAATTAATTTATACTCTTGACATGCCAAAATTAGCAGGAAAACAAATAGAAAAGAAAATGGAATATAAATATATGGCATTAGTTAATTTTCTGTTGCTGTGATAAAACACCATAACCAGAAACAACTTACAAAGGTTTATTTTGACTTACGGATTAGATGTCAAGAGTCCATGATGGTGGGGAAGGCACAGCCTCGGGTCCAGGAGCAGGAAGCTGAGTGATCGCATTTCCTTTGTGCACATGAAGTAGAGAGTGAGCAGGAGCTAGGACAAGGCTAGGCTCCACTTTCTAAAGGTTCCAGGACCTCAAATAGTACCACCAGCTGGGGACCAGGTGTTGACTGTGTGATCCTTTGCTGGAAGCTTGTCATTCAAACCACCATATTTAAATTTTGTAGTATAGTAAACAAAACTCAGAGAGTTATATTGTACATGGTATTCTAAGCTACTTTTAAAAATTGACTAAAAGGCCCAAAGTATCTAGACTGGCCAAAAGAAGTTAAAAAGGAAACATTTGTGATTTACTAATTATCCTAAAAACAACAATCATCTTAACAACAACAACAAAAAAAAAAAAAACAAAAAAAAAAACCCTTTTCAAATAAACTATCAGAAGATACAGAGCCAGCTAAGGAATGCCAGCATCTACCGCCCAAATCCTTGGGATGATAGCAAAAGAAAGAACGGTTACATCCTTAGTTTCATAACCCAATGATTACCCAAGTGAAATGCATTAATATGGGGTTTGCTAAGTCTCTACTGGATACCGGTGGCCATGTGGTTGTGACTGTGAGACAGTAGGAGACTTAGTTCCAGGGATGGTTGAGCGGGCATTGAGAAGAAAGTTCCACCTACAGTCTATGTTGCCGCCTTTAATTTCCACAGCTTATATGAGTTCTATGCGGAACGACACAGCAGGGACACAGCAGCAACACAAACAGGGGCTGTGACCCCAGTCTCTTCCATCTATTATCCCAAGAAGGACTCGGCTCAAGTTCCCACTCTGCCGGACCTTGTACGAATCATTTACTCTGACAATTTTCTTTTTTTCTTCTGAAAAGATGAGGTTAATGATATCCTTCCTACACACACTATACCACAGTGATTCTGGACTAATCGTGTGATATAACCACCCTCACCGCAAGGAAGATTGTTTTTAATGTGTTCAGTCATAAATGCATAAAATATGGAGTTCATATGGAGATTACTAGGAAATGTTAGTGCATAATACATCTGAATTAATGTTCTTTTGAGTGTTAGTCATTTGTAAATAGAGCTGTTATGGAATTTTCCACTCTCTCTCTATCTTCAGCCCCATCATCCTTTCAATAACGAATTTATCAACAAGTTTTTCACTACTTAAAAGTCATCTTAATCCATAAAACAGAGGGAAAAATACTCATTTCGAAGTGATATTTCAATTGGAGGAAGAAAAAAATTATATAGTCAAGGAAAGAAGCCATGAAACTAAATATCATTTCCCAATGAGTTCAATTATGGTGGACAAGAAAGGACATCCGTAAGTTATGTCGGACCGACTGATGGGATCTTGTAGAATTTAGTCCTGGCCTGAGGTTTCTACCCCCCACCTTTGCCATTTAAGATCCCGGAAGCAACACACACATATGACCTTTATATTTACAATAAGCCTTTAACAGTACAAACGTTGGGCAGCTGCCTACCCTCTATGCTCTAAAATCTACTTTCCTAACGATAACCTCAAGTTATTACTATGTTTCATCTGGGCTGCTCCTAACTCCTACTGGCCAGCCCTCAGGGCCATGTTCCCTTGACTTCTAACTGGTGGCAGCTTCACCTTCCTTTTCTCCTGCACCTCTTCCTCCTTGTGGTCCTCCTCCAACCACAAGCCCGCAAAACCTAAACCCCCACCTATGTCTCTTACCAACTATTGGCTGTTGGCATCTTTATTTACCAATCAGAAATAACCTGGGGGTTGGGGCCACTCAGTATCTTCTATGCAGACTCTCTGGGGCCACCAGTGTTGGAGGCCCAAAATTAGCATTAGAATACAGACAGCGTCGGGCCAGCTCACTACAGGATCTGTCCTTCCTGATGAGTCAAGCAGTAGCACTATTTTCAACAACAATAATAATAATAAAAACGACTGTGTACCGGAAACTTCCCACTTCTTCTCCGTGGCTTCTGTAAATGCTGTGGCTGGAAATGAACGAAAGAAGCAAAAATGAGTCAAAGTAATTTTCTCAGCAGTATCATTATGGCTCCCCCCCAAC
Organism: Micromys minutus; assembly: GCF_963924665.1. Taxonomy (NCBI): domain Eukaryota; kingdom Metazoa; phylum Chordata; class Mammalia; order Rodentia; family Muridae; genus Micromys; species Micromys minutus. Next base: position 9,221,877 of record NC_137965.1, read on the forward strand.
ACATAGGGATACAGAAATAGCTTCCTGGAGGAAACGTAAATGGTATCAGTCTGTAATACATGATGGGTATTTCCTAGCCTAGGACATTTTTCTCCTCCTCCTCTCCCTTCTCCTCCTCCTCTTCCTCCTCCTCTCCTTTTTCCTCCTCTCCCTCCTCCTCCTCTGTCCTCTTCCTCTTCCTTCCCTTCCTCTTCTTTTTCTTGTCCTTCTGCTTTTTCTTGTTTGTTTTTTCCCCCCAACAAAATATTTTTATTGATTATTTGGGAATTTGATACAATGCACTGAGATCACACTTACTTCCGGTTCTTCCCAGGTCGGTCAGCTCTCCTACCCCTGTATCCTCTCTATCCGCACCCCCAAAATACAGCAAGTATAATTTGTGTTGCCCATATGCTAACTGGAACATGGTCAGACTCTCAGTGGCCAGTCACTTAAAGATAATCGAGTCCTTTCCCATCCCATCTGTGAAGAGCCACCCTTCAGCACCTTTGTCACAATTTAAGGACTCTCTTCAATGGCTTCCTGTCTCGACTGTGTTTTTTTTAATGGGAGGGGGGATGTTGCACAAGTTTTGAATGTTTCTCATTCTCAATGAGGAGTCTGGAGTCTTGGAGCCACGACAGTAGAAGCTTCCTTGCACACGGCAGCCAGTGGCAGCGTGGATCACGGGCACCAGTATGGCTCACTGCTGTAGCACAGGTCACAGACAACGTGACCTCCGATGGCAGCACAGACTACAGACATCAGCCGGTGAAGGGCAGATTTCTTAAAATGATAATGAACTTAAATCATGAAGTTGAAGTCTTCAACCCACCTTTTCCTCTCTTCCTAGCTGAGTGTTCTTGAGCGACACTTTCATCAGGGTGAATCACAGTTTTAAAATAATGTACTCACTCTAAGAGTATCCTGTACCGTATACACGCTTGATTGTAACATAAAGCACAACTTTTTATTTTTTTTTAGTAACTGAAGCTAGAAATGTTCAAAAGAAGCTGTACTCGGTGATCTTTTCAGCCTTAGTATTATTGACATCAAAGGTAAACAGTTGGTGGTGGAGAGCTGTTCTGGGTATTGTAACACAGGTGGGCGCATCTCTACACTACACACGAAGGGCCAACAGCAGTACCCACATCACAGCCTCTTCTCAGACACTGACAAGTCTCCTCTGGGACACAACTTTTACCTCCATTAGAAAAGTGGCCTCATCATCCATGTATTCGATCTCCGAATCCTTGACATTTATCAAATTACCTTATAGACATTAGATATTTAAAACAAAATTATCTTAATCATTTTTTTGGCAAATAAATACCAATAAAAGACATACAGACTTGCAGACTCCCATCTTTGGATGTGATATTACATTCAGATTCTTCGCTCACTGTCTCTCCTAATATAACTAAAATTCATCCCAAACACACCTTTTGTAAATATATGGAATCAGTCAAGCAATGCACTTGATAAATGAAATCGGGTTATTTAATCTTATTATGCTTCCTTTGTGTGCTTTTTGTGATTCATATTCATTGACTAAATTATATGAAGATCCCGAAATGAATCATTCTCTGTATCGCAGCCAATACCAATAATAATCTGTAGAATGTGTCAAAATTTTTATATAACTTCCCTCGTGCTACGAGACCTTATTCGCAGATCTTTTTGCACAAGTTATTGTGCCAACCTGAAGTTTTTTTTTTTTTTTTTTTTACAATGCTGGCAGGTTATTAAGGGTCTCAGATGAGAATAGATGTTTTTAATTCAGGTTAATTTTCGTATTGGCAGAGGACGGTATAATCATGAACTCGGAACTGAAAAAGCTTGGAACGTTATGATTCAGCCACGGGAACCGTAAGTAGAGTTTGGTAACCTGGATCTTAAAAGGGACACACTGATAATTCCTGAGCACTGGGAGGCTGTGGAGACACCACTGGCTGTTAATGTTAGTTAGACTCTTATTTATGTAACAGTAAACCCAATGCACTATGAAGTGGTGTTCCAAGCTATAGGCATAGCTGTTAAGTTTGTTTGGTCCTTGCTTCAGTCTCGGATTCAATCTTATAAATGTGATAATAGCTTGTTTACCGGGTCTTCACGTCCTCGTATGTTCAAGGGACCCAGCAAATACTTAATTTCTTGCATTGTCTCCCTCTCCACATTTGATTCAACATATTCCAACATATAAATCATCACTGCATTCTGACCATGATATCTCATACTTATTCTTACCATCATACCCTGTATTGCTCAAGTTCTTCCCCCAGCACTGCACTGCAAAAGCTTAAATAGCACACAGCCCCAACCCTACATGTTACCTTTCTGAAACACACTTGATTAAACTATTTTTGATGCTGTACAATAGCTCCCTATAACTTTCAGTATGAGGTCTAAGTTTTAGATAAGAAAATATGTCTTTAGAGGGAGTGCTTGGTGGCTCACACTTGTTATTGCAACCCTAGGAACTCTGAGGCAGGAGGATTGCCCATCAGGTTTTGAATTCTAACCTGAGAACATCTGGTTCTCATGCCCTTCTCCTTCACTACTTCTCTTTCTAGGTTATCAGTACATGCCTCATCTTTCTAGAATAGAATTCCCAGCTCCAATTAGCTCACATAAGCTCCTTTCCCTCTCCTCCTCCCAACTCAAGTAGATAACCACTTCAGAATAGCATACTATGACTTTTTCAATGTGAGTCACTGTGTTCCTCTTTTTGTCTGAATACTCAGTCTAGATGCTTATCATGACATACTAATACTATGCTGGAACTGGCTACTACTTATTATTCCTGTCCTTAGTAAACTATAGATTCTTTGGGGAGACAAATAGGTACTAGCTCTCTTTGTTACTTTCCCATTGCTATAATTTATATACTGATCAAAGCAACATCCAATGGAAGGTTTCATTTGGTACTCATGGTTTCAGAGGATAAGAGTCCATCACTGGGCTGGAGAGCTGGCTCAGTGGTTAAGACCATGGACTGCTCTTCCAGAGGTCCTGAGTTCGATTTCCACCAACCACATGGTGGCTCACAACCATCTACAGTGGGATCCAATGCCTTCTTCCGGTGTGTCTGAAGACAGCTACAGTGCACTCGTATAAATAAAATAAATAAATCTTTTAAAATAAATAAGAAAAAGCTGTGACTTAAAAAATTAAAAAAAAAACAAAAAAAACAAAAAAAAAACCCAAAAAGAGTCCATGACCATCATGACAGGGAGCATGGCAGCAGGCAGGCAGCAGGCAGCAGGCAGGCAGGCAGCAGGCAGGCAGGCAGCAGGCAGGCAGCAGGCAGCAGGCAGGCAGGCAGGCAGGCAGGCAGGCATGCAGCAGGCAGGCAGCAGGCAGGCAGGCAGCAGGCAGGCAGGCAGGCAGCAGGCAGGCAGGCATGCAGCAGGCAGGCAGCAGGCAGCAGGCAGCAGGCAGGCAGGCAGCAAGCAGGCAGGCAGGCAGGCAGCAGGCAGCAGGCAGGCAGGCAGCAGGCAGGCAGGCATGCAGCAGGCAGGCAGGCAGGCAGGCAGGCAGGCTACTAGAGCAGTAGGTAAGAACTTTGCATCTTGATCTACCAGAATGAGCCTGAGTGGGTGCGGGGGAGGGGAGGATAGGATAAGTTGGGAAAAGTGTAGGCCTTTGAAACATCAAAGCTTTCCTTAAGGGATATGCCTCCTTCATCAAAGCCAGAGCTCCTAACCCTTCCCAACCATTTCCATCAACTGGGGACCAAGCGTCCTAATGTATGTGCCTATGAGAGCCGTTCTCATTTAAACTACCATATTACCGATTGCCTCATCATATTTTTTACACAGCCAACTGTCTCAGTTTCATCTCTGTTGTGGTGATAAAATACCCTGGTAAATGTGCCTCAGAGGAGAAATTGTTCACCTGAGCTCAAAGTTCTGGGTTATAGTCTTTGATGGTGGCGGGAACTGGAGGCAGTTGGTCATGTTGCATCCTTACTAAAAATCAGAAAGGGGAAAATGCACGAATGCTTGTGATTTCCGGATTTCTCCACTCGTCCATGGCTCAGGGCATACAGGGAATAGGACTGCTTAACGATGCGAGGCCCATTCTCCTTCAGTTAACACAATCAAGACAGTTCTCCACAGACTAAGCAGTTCTCCTAGACTCTCTGCCTAGGTGACTCTAGATCGTGTCAAGCTGGCAATTAAAGCTAACCATCACAGGGACTGGAGTGATGACTCTGCATTTAAGAGCACAGGAAGACCCGGGTTCGGTTCCCAGCATCTGTGTCATGGCTTACTACCCTCTGTAATTTCAGTTCTAGGGAATCCAATGCTCCTCACCTCCAGAGACCGAAAGCCCTTTTTGTGAGTTAATGTGCTCCCTTCTTCCCGCTGCTGCTGCTACTGCTGCTGCGGTGGCAGTGTTGGCGGTGGTGGTGGTGGTGGCAGTGATGGTGGTGGTGGTGGCAGTGATGGTGGTGGTGGCAGTGTTGGTGGCGGTGGTGGTGGTGGTGGTGGTGGTGGTGGTGGCAGTGGTGGTGGTGGTGGTGGCAGTGTTGGTGGTGGTGGCAGTGGCAGCTGCTATCCATCACTGATATCAGAACCTTTTGCTCCAGCCTTCTGACATGAACTGAAGACCAGTTGTTCTCCAGAAATCCTCCAGCCCGTCTCCAGACGGTGGAGACACCCAGCCTTGTGAACTGAAAAGCCACTGGTCTTCAGTTTCTCCAGTGGGAAGAGGGATATTGTTGAAACACTTAGAAGGTGTCATGTAAAACCATCCAACCAATCCCCCCTTTAATATACACTTATTCTTTTGGTTGTGTTCCCTAGAGAACCTCGACTACTGCGACAGTTATAGAAGTGGAACACATTTAACTTTTCATAGGATTTACACTTTTGTGTGACACAGGTCTTAAGGCCAACCCTGCTGGTTTTCAACTCACAGGTAACCTCGTGCCTCAACCTCTCCAGTGTGAGGCTTATAGGCATGACCTACCAGAGTAGTGTTTGAAAAATGAAAGTAAAAAAAAAAATTACAAGTAGTTCAAGATGTATTTACTTTCAAAAGTTAATTTACTTTAAAACCTTCTTCAAAGATAAAATCTGACTTGGATTCTAACCCACTTCCATTTTCTGAGAGATGTTTTGCCATTCCAAATTCTGTTGCTATGTTGGAATCTTTCTAGATCTTTTTTCTATTCATCCAACAACATATATGTGCACTTTTGAATACTTGTGGTGTTTTTATTGTCTTGCTGTCTGCATTTTCCACTCAATCATCCATTTTACTGTCTTATATTAGACACAAACACACAGAGAGACAGTCAGGGTTTAGACACGAGACAGGATGCTATTCACGTGTCTCAACAGACTTCGGTAACAACTCCACAAAGGAGGGATGCGCAGGGTTAAAAGAGCTGATTCAGGAGAGTCAGTTACTGGAAGATCAGTAGAGGGAAACTAGGAGGAATTCTACCTTGAATGAGAATGGGGGGGGGGGAATGACATTATTCAGTAAGAACTGGATATCCAAAGGCTCATGATGTCTTGAGGAAGTAGAACACTGGGTAGAAACGATCAGGAAAAGAACGGCTTTGAGATCCTCTGACTTCCTGTTTCCCATGGTTGTCTCCTATTGGCTGATATTATGGAAGGATGCCCTGTGGTGGTGTTCATCATCTGATAATGCTGTTGGTAAGGATCAATGTCTTATGGGAGAGAACAGGGCAGAGAAAGACTGAAGATGTCTCGGAGTATGGAAAAAAAAAGAGAATAAGCAAAACTCCCATGGAGTAAAACACCAACCTTTGTGCGCACTTTGAGAGACCTATTGGTCCAGTTGCATTTGTAGCTGAAGATACCAGTGTCTGGCATCAATGTGAGAAGAGGCTTTCATTCCAGAGAGGGCACGTTTTCCCAATGTAGGGGGATGCCAAGACAATGGGGTGGAGAGGGGGATCAGAAGGGAGCGCACCTTTGTGAAGGCAAATGGAGGGGGAGGGGGATGGGAGTGGGGCAGGATAAAGGGATAACATCTCAAATGGAAATACAGAGTAACTAATAAAAAGTGAGAAAAGAGAGAGAAAAGTGAGTAAGCACATGCCTCCACTGTTTCACTTCTATATTTTAGGCACAGATAAGCATATCTTAGTCTATTGAGCCTCTCTGGTCTCATAAATATTTACATTATATATGGTTTTGCTTTTCTCTGTGAGCACTATAATATTGGGTGTTATTATCTATAATGTCATTTTTCTTCATAGTCATACATATTTCTCTAGGATATATAATAAGAAGTGATCATTATTATCTTTCAAAAATTACTTTCCACACTTTTCTCCAACTACCAGTGTATAAAAGTATATATTATAATATTTGAAACCGAACATTGCAGGGCTTTTTAACTATTTAGCCCTTATGCATTTTATTCTTTCTAGCATTTGAGAAATTCTTTGTTTACTTAACAACTGTAGGAGATGTTCATCTACTAGATAGGATAGTTGATAGTCTTAACAACTATATATGCTTCTTTTTCAAGATGAGAGAAATCATGTTTGGCACCGTGAACCATATCAACTACATGTGACAGGAAAGATCATAGGTCTTGGGAGAGAACCCACTCTTACCACTTTGGTAAGCCAGCATAATTGCTAACTGCCTTTTAAATACTTGTTCTAATACTTCACCTCTAGCCAATGAGGCTTCCTTTTACAACAGAGGGAGACCAGTTCAGAAAGCCATAACTGGTTACAATGTAGAGAACATCCGGCTGTGTAGTATCTAGTCCTAACTGATACATTTAAAACACAATCTCTACCCATAAGGCTTCGGGAACACTGTAGAAAAGGGACCTGTAGGATTAGAGGGTCAGGAAGTCGGCTACAGAAGAGGGTCTTCTATACAGAAGACTAGGAAGGTGAGATGCTTAAATACTTTTTGAGTAGAAACACAAACAATGCTGGGGAAAAATGAGAGGATGGGGAGAGAAAAAAGTGTTTTAACCAGATTAAAAAAATTAATGGATAATGTCATACATGCATTTTGTGCATATGATATATTTATATCAAATCTACCCCCTTTAATTCATCCCTATCTCTTCAAACATTTTCCCTCCCAAGTTTATATACTTTATTTTCCCTTTTTTAAAAATTAAAGTATAATTATATTGCTTCCCCTGCCTCTCTTCTTTCTTCAACTCTTAACATGCACCTTTTTTACACACACACTCTCTCTCTCTCTCTCTCTCTCAAATATTTCTTTAATTGTTGTTACACACACAGGGCCCTAAATATATTGAATATTTAAATACAACCTACTCAGTCCATATAAAGTTAGGGCATGAATATGCTTTGAGGGCTGATCATTCTTTATTGAGTAACTGTTAGGGGCTCTTCCCTAGGGAAGAACTATAGGCAACTAAGGAATATTGAGAATGGAAGAAATTGTGGCATGCTTGTGAAACAACTGGAATTCTGCTTGTGAATTAAGAAAGAGTATGGGGAATCCAGATTGTGTGTAGGGCGTGGGATGACAATCGAATTTTGTCCTATGAGCAACTCAAAGATGATACAATGTTTCATATCAGAGAGTGATATTATTTGAGTTAAAAATCATTATGGCTGTTATTTGAAAAATGGACCAGAAAAGAAAAACCTAGGTATAGAGCTGTTTAGAAGCTGAAGGAAGAGAAGTAGGAGAATTGAGGGTATATTGGGAGACAAAGCTGACAGGATGTTGTAGAAGGAGGTAAGAATGATGTAAGTTTTGAACTTGAGTGAGTTGGGCCAGTGGCAGAGTCATTTGATAACAGGAAGATATGAAAGAGAAAACCAAGTCACCTTGACACATACTGAGTGTGAATGATTGTGGCAACACCCACAGGGTTATTTCAAGGATATTTAGAAATATACATGGTGTGATGGTTTGACTAAGCTTGGCCCAAGGAGTAGCACTGTCAGGAGGTGTGGCCTTGTTGGAGTGGGTGTGGCCTTGTTGGAGAAAGTGTGTAGATGGCTTTGAGTGCTCCTAGTGCTCAAGCTCTGCCCAATCCAGAAAAGTCAGTGTTCTTCTGACTGCCTTCTGATCAAGATGTAGAACTCTTGGCTTCTACGACACCATGTTTGCCTGGATGTTCCCATGCTTCCCACCATGATAATGGATCAAACGTGTGAACCTATAAGCCAGCCCCAATTAAATGTTTGCCCTTATAATAGTTGCCTTGGTCATGGTGTCTCTTTACAGCAATGGAAACTCTAACTAAGGCACTAGGTATACCTGTGCACCCACACACATGTGAACACTCATATGGACCTCATATGGTACATTCCACTAGCTGATATGTTTACTAGAAGACCAGTGGATGGATCTTAGTCCTATTATTTCTAAAATCCTTTGAGTATGAATGCTAGAAAAAGATCCAATTCTAGAAAGTTCTCAGATGATAATGACCCTCCTGGACAATTGCTCAAACAGAAAATCACGAGGATGAAGAAGAGAACCATGGTAAGGGACCCATACTCTGAGTCCTACACGATCAACATTAATCAGACAAATACTACCTGAAAAGATAATATAGGCAAAAAAACAGAAATGATGAAGGACCAGGGCTGACATCCTTGGGATTAAGGGCAGGCAATTAACTAATTTCCACAACTATGCTCTTAAAGACCTCAAGCAAGTTAGCTTCTATTGCTTCTTAATACTTAGATAGCCTAAGAAATCCAGAACTGCAAAGTGATACTTGGGGAAGTCTTAATAGCCCTCATTAAAAAAATATCTAATGGGGCCAAAGAGTGGTCCCCTGGTTAGGAGTACATATTGCTCTTTCAGAGGACCTGAGTTCAGTTCCCAGAATCCAGCCTGGCAAGCTCACAATTTATAGCTCCAGCTCCAGGAGACCTATGCCCTCTTTTGGACTCTTCAGGTTCTTGAACACACAGGTACACATACTCTCTCTTAAATACACGTAACTATTTTTTAACTCATTAAAAATTAGTTATTTGCAATAAAATAGCTATCATACATCTAATTCTATTCTGATACTTTTTAAAAATAGAAGGTGTAACCCAGAATGGCTTCAAACTCTTGATGTAGCTGAGAACGAACTTGCATTTTTTTATCTTTTTGTTTCCACTTCCCATACTTTGGGTTTAAAGACACGCATCACAACACTTGGCATGTGTGGTGGTGGGGGTTTTGTACATGCTAGGAAATCACTCTATGAACCACATATGGCTCCTATGTGGAAATATGACATCACATATGGGAAATCACTCTCTGAAGACACACCTTTAACCTCTATTTTGATTCTCTGAAGAAAAAAAATATTAATGTACAAGAACTCGCATGCAAGCCAACTAATACAGCAGAATTTTTTGCCAGCTCCAAATATCTAGAACAAATATAGTTTCCCATACTTTACAAAGGTGTGTGAAGTGATATTTTTCCTGTTCTCACAAAAAAATGATCAAAGGGTTTTATTGCTTTGATGTGTATTCTCTCCTGTGCAGAACAATTATTCAGTTTCTTCTTATTTGAATTAACTATATTGTAATTAACCTAAAAAGCATAAATTTACCTCGTTATGGAAGATTAGTAATAATGGATGTGTTGGAAGAAAGGAAATATTTATTCAACGACTTAAAATAAAACTCAAGTAACAGTGATCATTATACTGATTATAAAAGACACATCTTGCATGGACTAGAATGTTTCTGAATGTGTTTCAGTCACTTGAATACAGATGTGCATTTAAGAAACACCACAGACTGACTGCTGTTTCTGCCTTGAAGAACATTTAATGCCTTAAGATTTTATCCTCCTTTTCCTTTCTTTTATGACAAGATTTTAACTATGACTTAATGGAATATTTTTTTTTGTAGTGACTACTGAATAAACAAAGTAGTTTATCGATGCTAATTTTCTAAATGAATGGGGGAAAAATCTGTATGTTTGGTTGGACATGTCTTTAACCCCAGAACTCTGGAGGAAGAGGCAGGTGGACCTCTGTAATTTTGAAGCCATCATGGTCTGCACAGGAAGTTCCAAGTCAGTTAGGACTACATAGTGGGATCCTCGCTCAAAGAAGAAAAATAAACTTTGTTTTTTTAGATGTAAATAAATTATACATACAGTTTTTGTGTGTGTGTGTGTGTGTGTGTGTGTGTGTGTGCCATATGCTTTGGTTATAACTAAAGAGAAGTAGCATTTTATAAAAACAAAAAAAAAAACTTTATTGTTTTATGGTATCCCGGAGGTTTTCGTTCCTGTTACTGGTTTTTCTTCTAGAGATTAGGTTTCTTTTTGTAGTCTAGGCTGTCCTGTAACTTGCTCTATACACTAGGCTGGCCTTGAACTTACAGAGATCTACATGCCTCGGCCTTCTGAGTGCTGGAATGTAAGACATGCATTATCACTGTTTGGCTTATTTCAAAGTTTTTTTTTAAAGGTTTATTTATTTATTATATGTAAGTACATTGTAGCTGTCTTCAGACATACCAGAAGAGGGCATCAGATCCCATTATAGATGGTTGTGAGCCACCATGTGGTTGCTGGGAATTGAACTCAGGACCTCTGGAAGAACAGTCAGTGCTGTTAACCACTGAGCCATCTCTCCAGCTATTTCAAAGTTTTAAGTTTGTTAATATCAGTCATTTGTAGAAGATGTAAAATTCTCAATGTAATGATTTAGTCTACCTTTGTATCTTCAATTTAACATCCTTCAATTTCTTTTCTTTTTAAAAATGCATTAGCTCAATGGCTGTTTTTTTTTTTAAATTGGATATATTTTACTTACATTTCAAATGTTATCTCCTTTCCCAGTTTCCCCTCCATATCCCCAATCCCATCCCCTCTCCCCCTGCTTCCATGAGGATGTTCATCCACCCACCCACCACCCCCTACCACCTCACCCTGACATTCCATTACACTACAGCATTGAGCCTTGGCAGGACCAAGGGCTTCTCCTCCCATTGATGCCCAACAAGACCATCCTCTGCTACATGTGCAGCTAGAGCCATGGGTCCATTTATGTTGTACTCTTTGGATAGTGGTTTAGTCCCTGGGAGCTCTGGTTGTTAGTATTGTTGTTCTTAAGGGGTTGCAAACCCTTTTAACTCCTTCAATTCTTTCTCTAGCTCCTACATCAAGGACTCTGCTCTCACTTCAATGGTTGGCTGCAAGCATCCACCACTGTGTTTGTCATGCTCTGGCAGAGCCTCTCAGGAGACAGCTATATCAGCAATATTGTCTAGGTTTGGTGGCTGTGTATAGGTTGGATCTCTAGATGGGGCAGTTTCTTGATGACCTTTCCTTCAGTCTCTGCTCCAAATTTGTCTCCATATTTCCTCCTGAGAATATTTCTGTTCCCCTTTCTAAGAAAGACTGAAGCATCCACTCTTTGGTCTTCCTTCTTTTTGAGCTTCATGTGGTCTATGAATTGTATCTTGGGTATTTTGAGCTTTTGGGCTAATATCCACTTATCAGTGAGTGCATATCATGATTTTGTTTGTTTGTTTGTTTTGTTTTGTTTTTATGATTGGATTACTTTACTCAAGATGAAATTTTCTAGATCTATCCATTTGCCTAAGAATTTCATGAAGTCATTGTTTTTTAATAGCTGAATAGTACTCCATTGTGTAAATGTACCACATTTTCTGTATCCATTCCTCTGTAGAAGGACATCTGGGTTCTTTCCAGCTTCTGGCTATTATAAATAAGGCTGCTATAAACATAGTGGAGCAGGTGCCCTTGTATGTTAGAGCATCTTTTGGGTATATGCCCAGAAGTGGTATAGCTGGGTCTTCAGGTAGTACCATTTCCAGTTTTCTGAGGAACCACCAGACTGGTTTCCAGAGTGGTTGTACTAGCTTGCAATCCCACCAACAATGGAGGAGTGTTTCTCTTTCTACAGCATCTGTTGTCACCTGAGTTTTTGATCTGAGCCATTCTGAGTGTGGTGTGAGAATCATAAGCTTCTGCTTCCTCATTTCTGGTATTCCGGAATATTTAACATAAGTACAATTTTTTTATGTGTTTAAATAATAAGGGTTTTTTTTTTTTTTTTTTTTTTTTTTTGCTTTGTTTTGTTGTTGAAGATGAGAAGCAAGCTAAGGATGAGTTAAAATGCATTAGGCATGAAAACGAGGCACTTAAAAACATCCCTCCAACAGTGATCATTTTTGACAGTTACATTCTTCTGAAAGTGTCTGGTGAAGCCAAAAAAAAAAAAAAAAAAAAAAAATCCTGCAATCATCCTCGCCATTAATTTGTCAAAATTTACCCCACATGACGTCTTCAAGAGGCTATGTTGTCTCTATTCACACCATGTACAGTGTCACCCCCTCTAGTTGCCAGTCGGCTCACACTCGGCCACAGTGATGCTTTCCTTCGATTAATTCAACCATCTCTTAAACACTACCACTGTTTCCACTCTTGTCTTCCCATAGCACATTCTTCCCCCAAACAGCCAGAACCGTCCATTAAACCACAGGTCAGATTGTGTCTCTCTTCTGAACAAAATGGTTCAAATCTTTTTATGTTGCGTAGACTGAAGCACACGTCATGCTGGGCTACATGGCTTATGTAAACGAATTCTCCGATTCCTTTGTGCCTGATGCTCTCCCTCCTTGACTTGATTCCAGACAAGAAGATGTCCTGGTGTGTTGTCCATTATATAAGGCTCCTCAAAACCACAGGGCTTTTAGGCATAGGTTCTCTCTGCAGTGTGCTCTGCAATACTTACATTCTCAAGTTAACTTCCTTTATCTTTGTAACGCCTCTGTTCAAAAGTCACCATCTCAGGGAAGCCCACCGATTTCAAATAGCTTCTCCCTCATTAGCTGTTGCCTTTTCCTTTCGTTCCCTTACCTGCAGGGCTGCTTGTCTCAATGACACAATGACATTGTATATTCTTCATTATTCTGCTTAGTATTTATTTTCTGTTTCTTCCTAGCAGAAAACTACCAGAGCCTTTCATGGCATTTGTTCACTGTGGAAACCCAGTCTTTAAAAAGTGCCGGCATATAGTCACACTCGGTTTTTATTATTGAATTAACAATAATAGTAACAACAATAATCATATCAACTACCATTTACATTGGCATAGGAATGTAGGATTTTAAAAACGCATTCACTTGTTTTAGGAAAATGTAAGAAATATGGATGTGGGGAGAGGTGGGAGGGTATCTAACATAACTGATGTCATCCAGAATGATGTCATCCAAGGAGGAAATGTATCAACATGGCTGAACAAAGTCCCAAGTATCCAGCTGCTTGTGTAAGGGACAGTCACAGGATTAAGAACTTGCTAGTCAAGTCTCCAGAACATGGCAAGAATGTCTTCAGGGATGTGATGAGAGATGAATATAAATGAACAGTGTCTAACTGACAATTCCACTCACATCTGCAGCATTAGATTTACCGTTTATTGTGTTTGGTTACTTAAGATGCCAGTTAAGAAACAGAAAAGAAGTTGAATATGTGTCATTTGTGCATTGAGCAGACAACAAAAGCTATTTTAATATATGTCACTTCTGTATTGAACATACAAAAAAAGGAAAATATCATTTAGCAACCACTTTGAGAATAGCAATAAGTGGAATACTGGAGCTTTTCTTTTAAATGGGCTCATTTAGTCTGTGATATATAACCTAATGATTCCTTAGAGGTAACAGAAAGAAAATTCCAATTATATTTTTTTTGAAATATCATCAAACTTAGCCTGAGAATAACAGCATTGAGAAATATGTCTCCAAATTCCTGTGGGAAACAAAGCAGCTTGAACTTACATCAACAAACATTTCTTTCTAAAAAAAAAAAAAAAAAAAAGAATCCCCAACAAGAGACTAATCACTTCCTTTGAGCCTTAATAACTAGAGTAGACTATGAAGCGACCAGACAAATAGGATAGCTCCCATGGGTAGGGAGAGAGAACACTGTGTTCTAGAAATAATACCTGTGGAGGTCTATTATATTTAATCAGTATAACAAAGGAAAATAAAGCTAGTTTTTCTGGCTATAATGTATCTCGAAGAGAATACTAATGAAGTATCAAGACATAGAAATATGTCATTTTATTTTCCTACACAGTAAATATGAAGATAGAAGAGTAGAGTTTCAAAGATGTGGACTATAAATGTAAACACTCAATAAAATGTGGGAAAGAACTCCACCGAAAATTGTCTTACAGTAATGAATTACTAACCCCATTGTTCTTTTCTTCATCACTACAGACTCACTGCAAACTCAATTTGGTTTTAGTAATCCTTGAAAATATACATAACATAAAGCTGTTGTTGTAAACTGTTCAAAAACATTTCACTGAAATTATCTGAAGAACAATTTTTTAAAGTAAGAATTAGAGACATGCAGTGATTTCTCCCAGTGTTTCCCAAGTTCTCTGAATCTCTGCAAGACAGATGTTTAAATTGTAAGATTCTTTTTAAGGTTAATGAAACGCTAATGGTTCTATGTGTAGTGACCTTTCTACTTTATCTCATTTAAAATTGAATCTGTGTCTTCCAGCCTAAAAACAAGATATTCAGTTAGTTGATAATAAGTTAGAAAAATCCTGACTTCTTTTTGTTTTCCTTATTTATTTACTCATTTTATATCATGTTCATAGGTTCCTTTCCTTTCTCCTCTCAGTCCCACCCTTACAAATCCCTTTCCCCATCATATCCTCCCTTCTCCTCAGAGAAGAAGAAACCCCTCTGGGTACCACTCCACCCTGAGACATCCAGTCTCAGCAGGACTAAGAATATCCTCTCCCACTGATGTCCAGCCAGGCAGTAAGTTAGGGAAAGGAATCCAAAAGCAGATAACAGAGTTAGAGACAGCCTTTAGTTATTGGGGGGCCCTCATGAAAACCAAGCTACACATCTGTTATGAATGTGTAGGGAGCCTAGGTCCAGCCCTTGGATGCTCTTTTGCTGGTGGTTCAGTTTCTGTGAGGCCCCGTGGACCCAGGCTAGTTGGCTTTTTGTGTCTTCTTGTGATGTCGTTACCCTTCCAGCTTCCTCGGTTTCTAGTCTTCCAAGACTACCCAAGCCCCAGCTGATGTTTGGCTGTGGGTCTCTATACCTGCTTCTATCCGTTGCTGCTGAAAGAAACCTTACAGGAGACAGTTACTCAAGGTTTCTGTCTGCAAGCATAGAGAATTATTACAGCTAGTGTGAGGGGTTGGTCCTCTCACATTTGATGAGTTGGAGCAGTCATTGGTTGTCTGTTCCCTCAATCTCTGCTCTGTCTGTGCATTCCTGTGTATCCTGTAGGCAGGACAAATTTTGGGTTGAAGGGTTTGTGGGCGGGTTGATGTTCTTTTCCTTTAATTAAATGTAATCTCACAATTCTTTCATCTCTCTTCCTCTCTCTAACTCTCATGTCCATCTCCTGTCTTTTTCTCTCCCAAATTTACAATAGAAAAAAAATCATTGTTGCTACCTATGTACAAATGAGCAAACATGAATCAACCTCTCGAATTCTTTCAATACATGCATGAATGTATTTCTAAGACTGACCGCTAAGTATTTTATAACCAATTGCACCTGAGGAAGACATAATTTTCTCTCTCCCCCAGTCATTGTTGATTGCTTATAGCTCTTTATCCAGAGAATGACAGAAAGGTTGTGATCTATGTAAGAGGAGGGTTGAAGTTTACTTTCCTGAATGATTTCTACTTGCATTCTGAGTTATTGACCCTTCCATAGCATAAAGACAAGTCACCCAAGGAATTCACAGAAAGTACTTGTTATAATGCAAACTTTTTTTTCCTGTTGTCTCAGAGTAGATGGTCATTGTGTGAGATACTCTGATTTTAATACTCTAATGTGTCCGTCCAGCAATGCTTGATACTTATTATGAAAAGTAAAGTAGTCAATTGTTACAGTAAATATCGAAACAAAGAGCCACCAACCCACCCTTGCTATTGCCAGCATTCTAGAGTCATATGGTGTCTGTGGGGTATTTTTATCTCAGCCTCCCTCCTGTGACTCTCTGCCTTGAACTCTGCTCACATCCCCAGCAAACACCCACTGTGATAATTGTCACAGTCCCCACTAGCCTGACAAAATCAAAACTCTAGAAACTTGTAATTTAACAATCAGGTTTATATCAATAAATTCTGATTCCACAAAATGTTCATACAATAAACTCAGAACCAACTGATATGATACAATCTGCCCACCTATATAAGACAAATTATCCTGTAATAATTCATCCCATATAAGACATTCATAGCTATCTGTGGCTGTTCAAAGCCACATGGAGATGGGTCATTTTTGTCCTCCTCCATCTTGACTTCTCTCTCTTGGCTTCTCTCTCCTTTCCAAAACTCAGTCCCCACCTTACTTTTTCACTGCCCAATCAAGTTTTATCTTGTGCCTGCCCTCATCAGTATATCAGCCACAGTCAATGGAGTTTAAATCTGAAATTATTTTGATAGCATTTTGCTGGGGCCTTAGACCTACCCATATTATTTCTTATCCATTTCTTGTGTTTTCTATACAAACTATATGTCTAAGAAACTATAGCAGAATGGGGCTGCATGGATCATCTTTCCAAATACCACACTAACTTCAATAACTTCCTGATACATAGACTTGAGTTACATCTTAGACTTGGCCCTAAACTGCAATTCTGGTTGTTTTTCTCCATTTCTTCAGATGGCTCATGGAAGAATGAGCATAGAGAAGAGAAAAAGATAAAGAAAAATGTTTTGGAAAACAGTCGCCCTCGACTTTAGAACTGCACTCATCATCTTAGTTTGGATGAGGATGTATGGTTTTTTTAATCAGATACAAAATTCAAAGTTTCAAGTTAATAATATTATGTTAGAAAAATAACCAGCCTGTTATAACAACTAAAACATTCAAAAATTATAGATTCTTATATATAACATATGCTAGTATAAAACAATAGTTCTGCAGAAGAGTTGATGAAAAAGATCTTATGCTTGTTTATGGCAGAAATTTTGTCTTATCATTCAATGAATTCACCTATGACCTATTTTCATGGATATGATTATTGTGATGTTTGTATTTCAAATGCACAGATGTTGTGGTATGTGTATATAGGTGTGCATGAATTGAGTCACTTTACTTAAAGACTCAAAGTCTACAATGGAAAACTATATATATATATATATATATATATATATATATATATATATATATATATATATATATATATATATATAGCAGCTCATTGTTGAAAGCAATGGGGGCCAAGAGCCAGGCGTCAAGGCCTCTAGCAATGAAGAGAATCCATGTGGGTGGAAGGATATCGGTGATCACCAAACAGTCACGAAAATCAAATCTCCGAGGAATAATTATTCTATGGAACACGCATTATTTTTTTCTATGCTTTGTTATTCATCAATCATAGATTTAGCTTTGTTATCAAGGCGCTGTAAACATTCTCTCAAAATACATGGTTTTCATTAATAACACCTGGCAAAGCTTTCCCCTGAGTGTCCCCAAAGGGACTGCTGTAAACAACCCTCTGATCATCAGTACTGTATAGGAGGCAGTTCATAGGTTGAATAAAGAAAAGAGAGGTATGAGACCCAGCGCCATTTAGCTTAGGACAATAAATCTATCACCTGTCAAAATTACTGTCTTTTTAAAATTAATTAATTATATATTTTTTGGAGTTGGGGGAGGGACAAACAGGCTTAAAAAAACAAGGCTTCTAAATTTGCAGTTGAATGTCAAGATTATTAATGAAGTCACAGGCAAGCTGGCATTTCCTCTCCATTATAGCTTCTTCCTTAGAAGGAGAGCAATGTGTGCTGTTTACTCGGTATGTAATCTAGTTTAGGAAGTAATGCTGATCTACTACTTTTGTTTGGAGTTAAATGCCAGCTTGTTTGCTATTTCTAGTTCACTAAGTTCGACCGGCTATAGCCAAAAAACATGGTTAATATAGTCAGTGACTATTGGGGGAAAGGTAGGACAGTATATAAAAGTAGACTTTAAATAAATGTGTTTCAATGAGTGAATGCATGAAAGTTTGCTTTAATGGTCTATCACATACATTATACCCAATGATAATATACTGAGGTAAAACGTGAGTACTTGAGAGGGAGGGAGGGAAGGAGGGAAGGAGGGAAGGAGGGAGAGACAGGGACAATATTATTAGAATGCTGTGAAAGGGGCTTATAGGATCACAGTTTTAAATAGCGCGGATGCAGCTTGAATATTCGAGTGAAGAGCTCCGGTGTGAAATCAATAATTACACAAGGACCTGACCGTAAATTAGAAACTGAAGATACTTAGTAACGAGTCATTAAAAACAATGTAGACACTGACGCTGCTTTCTTCAGTGGGATGTTTCTATGTTTAAATGTGTAATTGGCAAACACCACAGCAGAGCAAAATTACAGGCACGGGGAAAACACAGCCAGTTGCAGCGCAGTGGTCCCTTGGAGACTTTCTTGCCTTTTGTTTTAAATATCCTGGAGCCGCCTATCAGACTTGAGAGAACCGAGATGTGAGCATCCTGAAAACAAACAAAACTAAATTGTGCTGTTCAGGGACAAACAGTTTGGAAATAGGAGGCAGTCCATGCAAGCCTGCCTAACCCCAGGAAATGGTTGATTTTTACACCCTAACCTGAGCCCTCCTTTTATCCAAGCTGGGCGTTCGCCACTGCAGATGCGCTGTTGCTCTCAAATAATACGTTCCTTCTGGAAGACTTTTCATGTATGTTTTCTAATAAATGTTCCTTTCCCATTCTCCTTCAAGTGGTCAAATGTTGCCAGAGCACTTGCGTAGTACGCACAAGGACCACTCCTTTCCCCCAAAATCCTTTGCTAGGTGTAATTTCCACTCCGAGAACCTTAATAAATAACATGGTGATATTTTTATATTCCCTTAAATTCAACTTTGGGAAATATGGATTGGACCTGAGCCTTGTGCATATGACCCAAGTGCTCTAGTCTTCTAATTAGAACACTAACTGTGTCCCTGCCTTCCATTTTGAAGTTCTTGTTGGTTTTTAATAGGAATCTTTTTAGCTTTCTATTACTATGACACAATGTCGGTATGATGAACTTTTAAGGAGAATAAAAGGTTTATGTCATGGCTCATGGTTTTGGAGGTGCCAATCCCTGACTGGCTGTTTTAAGCCTTAGGTAAGTCATGGTTGGACTCCATTTTCTTCTACATTGACAAAGCATGAAGAGAAAGGGGGCAGGGAAGGCAGGAAGGAGAAGGAGAAAGAGAGAAAAGAGAGAGAACCTCTTCTCTAGACATTAATAATCAACTAACCAAATAATCAAAAAACCAAAAAAACAAAAACAAAAACAAAAACAAAACAAAAACCCAAAACCCAAAAACCAAAAACCAACATATAAAACAACCTTTTTCATCTGAGTATGCTTGTGTTTTTAGTAATTTTTTTATTGAACACTTGACCTTTTATATCCAACCATGGTGGAAGCCAGATGTGGCATTTGCCTGGAAACCCACCACATGGTTAGGCAAAGGCAAGGAGATTGCTCTGAGTTCAGTGTCACCTGGGCGACACAGGCAGACTTTGTCTCAAAAATAAGTAAACACATAAATAAAATGAGAGAAACCAGGGAATCGAAATATTAATGTTTTGCTACCAGAAGGCACCAGGCTGCCTGCTGTGGAGAGACCGGTCAGTCCGATATGTCCTTCCTATTACTGACTGATGATCATCGTTGCTTTGTGATTGTGGGAGGGTGTGAAATTAAGGAACATTTTCCTCTGTATTCCTACTGCACCCTCAACTTTGAGCACACCCTAGACACCTGTGCCTTTGAGCAAGAAATATCCTCAGCAGCTGTGAGCATGGTTTCTGCCCATGTGAGACTCAGGATAGTAATTCTCTTTTAGACCTTAAGCTTAGTCATCTTACGTGCCTTTAGGGGTAGGGTATTTCCCTATATGTTCCTAATTTTTAAGAAAGTTTATTTCTTGTCAAAGGCTTTCCCCCCTTCCTTTGAAGCTTTATAATGTACAGGTAATAATTTTAAGTGATCAGTTGTGTGTGGTTAATCTTTTTCATCTTTTATCTGATTTTGTGTTTCCATCTCTATCCTCAGTGGCTTCGGGGACATGACTGATTATTTCTGCACCAGTTCTATCGGATTATCATTCTTAAACTTTTTTTTTTCTTCAGAACGTCCACTTGGATGGTTAAGGCATGGAATGATGCCACAGTTTCTACAGACCCCACTCTCTATCAGATGCCTGTTCCGAGTTTTCTCCAGTGGCCTCTGATTCAGTTCTATTTCAGCTTTCTCATGACCCCTTCATCAGCTCCTCCTAGGCCTTCGGTTGGGACTCAGGGATGTGAATAACCACCGCCACCGACCCCATGTTATTTTAAGACTTGCTGGCTATTAGGTGATTGGATTCAGCAATAGACCCTATACTGACCTCTTCTGGTTTCAGTTTCTTTCTTTTTGTATTATTTTTATTGGCTATTCTATGTATTTACATTTCAAATGTTATCTCCTTTTCCAGTTTCCCCTCCAGAATCCCCTATCTCATCCACCCTCCCCCTGCTTCTATGAGGGTGCTCCCCCTCCCATCCATCCACTCCCACTTCACCACCCTGGCATTTCCCTACACTGGGGCATTGAGCCTTCACAGGACCAAGGGCCTCTCCTCCTATTGCTGTCAGACAATGCTGTCCTCTGCTACACATACAGCTGGAGCCATGGGTATGCTTTGGTTGGTGGTTTATTCCCCGGGAGCTCTGGGGTGGGAGTGGGGGTCTGTTTGGTTGATATTGTTGTTCCTCCTATGGGGTTGCAAACCTATCTAGCTCTTTCAGTCCTTTCTCTAACTCCTCCATTGGAGTCTCTGTGCTCAGTCCAATGGTTGGCTGTGAGCATCAGCCTCTGTATTTGTCATGCTCTGGCAGAGCCTCTCAGGAGACAGCTAGATCAGGCTCCTGTCAGCAAGCACTTTTTGGCTTCAGCAATAGTGTCTGGATTTGGTGGCTGCATATGGGATGGATCCCCAGGTGGGGCAGTCTCTGGATGGCCTTTCCTTCAGTCTCTGCTCCACACGTTGTCCCTGTATTTCCTTTAGACAGAAGCCAGAGGTTTAAAAATTTGGAGATGAATGGGTGGCCCCACCCCTCTACTGGGGCTCTTGCCTAACCTCTGGATATAGTCTCTACAGTTTCTCCCTTCCCTTTGTTGGGCATTTCAGCTAATCTCATTTCTGATGGGTCCTGGGAGCCTCTTGCTTTTCTGGCATCTGGAACTTTCTAGTGGCTACTCCCAGTTTCCCATCCATCATTGCTACACTCCTCTGTTCAAATTTCTGACCCTCTGTATATCATCCCAGTCTCCTCCTGTACCTGAACCTGATCCTGTCCCTTTTCCCCTCCCCCTCTTCTTCCTTCCAAGTCCCTCCCACATGAGTATCTTGTTCCCCTTTCTAAGAAGGACTGAAGCATCCACATTTTGGACTTCCTTCTTCTTGAGCTTCATATGGTCTGTGAATTGTATCTTGAGTATTCTGAGCTTTGGGACTAACATCCACTTATCAGTGAGTGCATACCATGTGTGTTCTTTTGTGACTGGGTTACCTCACTCAGGATGGTATTTTCTAGTTCCATCACTTGCCTAGGAATTTCATGAAACATTGTTTCAGTTTCTTCTGCTGGGGATAAGGAAGGGAACAGCTACTGTGGGTAGCTGAGCTATGAATATTCATGCTGATATTTTTAATTCCTTTGGATATTTTTCTCATGGTGAAATGGCAGGATCATATGGTAAATTCATGTGTAACTTACTGGATACTTGCTAGGTTGCTTTTCAGAGTGGCCACCATATTTTACATGCTTGCCAAGAGTTCTGGAAGGTTCCCATTTCACCACATTTTCACCAAGAATTGTTATTTTTCATTTGATAAAAACCACTATATGGGCTACACAGTGGAATTTTACAGTTTATAATTTGCATGTCACCCACAACTGCTTGGTTGAAACCTTTTTTGTGAACTTTTTGGCCATTGGCATGTCTTTTTTGGTTTTTACTTCAGCCCTGCCTACTTTTTGACAGCTGTCTTGTCTTATTGTAAATTTATGAGTTCTTATAGTCATTCTGAATAACAGGTACTAATTAAATTTATGACTGGCCATCATTCTCTAGGTAGCTGTGTATCAATACTCATAAATTTATAATTTTAATCAAGTTTAATTTTCCTATTTTGTTTTGTTTTATTTTATTACTCAGGTCTTTTGTATCATTCTTTCTCTTTTTTTTGTACTCCCCCCACTCTGAAAATTATTTCTAAGAGCTCAATGTGAAGACTAAGGTGAAGTAGACTTGTCCCACATTTTCCTCTCTCATTTTATAGTTTCATGACTTAAATTCCAAGTCACGGATCCAACTAAATGAACTTTTTGCTTGTTGTGAGGTAGGCGACTTAATTTCACCTTTTGTGAAAAATATTCAGCTATCTCAGTATTTTCTATCAGACATATTTTTTTTTTCCTGAAAATCATTGAAGTATAGGTAATAGGACTTATTTCTACACTCTGGATTCTATCCCATTAATTCAGAAACCCGAACTAATGAGTCATCACCCCATAGCTTTGTGTGACATAATCTTGTGTAAAGTTTTGCCTCCAGGAAATTTATCATGAATTCGATTTCACGTTTGAATTTATTTATTTATTTAATGCTCTCCAATTTTCAGTTGAGAAGATAAAGACATCTGCTGGATCTTAGCAGTGATTTCATTAAAGCTGCAGGTTTCTTAGGGTTACATTGTCAATCCCCCAACAGAGGAATGCGGGTGCCTTTCTGACTCATTTAGATTTAATTCCTTTTAGCAATATGTTTTACTTTTCAGCCTTTGTGTTTTCCTTCCCCTTCCTTGATTCATACATTCCCATGAATTACATTTTCTTTTATTTTGTTCTTTAGACGATGCCATTACCGTGTTTGGGAGCAGCTTCATCCCCTTTAAGAAATTCCCTTCTAGTGTCTTAAGTGAATGAAGTTTCCTTTCTGTTTTGGTGACTTGGAATGATTCTGTTGTCTTCACTGTTCGCTGCCTAATTCTGTTTCATGGGATGGATCCTCGTTTTTTATGTTTATGCTTTTTTTTTATCTCTCTTGTCTACTGCACAATATCTACACGCTCACACACTGGGTATGTGAGAATCATTGTCTACTAATATTCAGTTTGACTTTAAATTCCAAAACCTCATCATTTCAAATGATCTATTTTGAAGTTTGCTGGTGGATTTTTACTGCCTATTCAGCCTACAGTGAAACTCATGCGAATTTTAAAAATTTCAGTTATGAAGTCCTAGATTTCTTTGGTTCCTGTTTGTAAGCTGTGTATCTGTTAATGGTCTCATTTCCCCCTCCCCAAGACAGTTCTATTTTCTTTAATCTGGTTTGCTTAGTATCTTAACCATGTTCTAACAAAAGGCATTGTAATATATTTTTCCAGTTAGTCCAATGAGTGTCCTTTTCAGGGTCATTTCTATGTATTTTCCTGCAATTAGACCAAACTTTTCCCCCTATAATATTGTGATTTCTGTTGTGAATATGAAACATACAATATTGAACATGGTACTTTTAGAAGTTTGATGCTTCCAAATTCTTGCTTGGGACTTAATCTAGTAGTTGTTAGTGGATTACAGCTGCTTGTTTTCTCAGTGATGTTTTTCCTAAACATTTTATAACATCTGTATTCTGTATGTGTGTGTGTAACGTTTCTTTGGTTTATGTTCAGTTCTTGAATGGTAGAATGGAAAATAACTACTCAAAAATGAAAGAAAGAATAAAAAAAAAAACAAAAGAAACAGAAGACAAAGGGAGAAAGGAAAAGTGAAAAAGAAAAGAATCTCTTCTTGTCTTTGAGTGTTTTCTTTCTGGGGCAATCAGGTAACTTTATAAGACAATGTTGTCTCAACCCTTACTCTGTATTCCTGAAAAGCTTGACATCAGTCAGATGCCTAGAATATCCGTGGTTCTTCTTTTAAGCATGCATTCTGCCCTGGCTGGACACAAGTGCTTTGAAATTACCTGTTCTTGTGGGTGCTTTAGTGTGTTTATTTCCCAAAGGAACTTTTACCTCCTTTTAATTCCAAATCTCTGGCGGACTCTTCTATTGTTTAACTCAGCTCTGTGCTCTTGCCTGTTTGCTTCACAAGGTTTTAGAGCCATGTTTCTTTTCCACGTGAGAATATTCCACGTTAGTGAAACTGGGAAAATCCCTCTATACTTCTGGTCAGAAGTAATTGTTTGCTGTCTACTTTGTATTTGGAAGTCTGAATCCAGAGTTCACAGATGGTCTAGGCTGGCCAGCCACTCCAGAGCTCATGGATGGCCTAGACTGACCAATGAGTTTGAGTGATCTGATTATTTCCCATCAATCAAAATTCAGGTCCTTCTGTGTGTGGGCTGCCCACTTAATCCACTGACCAACCTTTCCAAACACTCTAATTTTTCATTGTTATAAACATCTTACGATCTTTCAGAGTTGTGACAAAGTTGATTTGGCCAGATTTTGCCAGGGTTCATGGAACCAGCCAATGTCATCTCTACACATGGTTTTGTATTTTAAGATTTAAGAGGTTTTTTTTTTTTTTTTTTTTTTTTAAGAATACTATTTTGTCTTCTAAAATGATATGAAATTAAATTTTTGGTGTCCACACTTACATATGGGAATGAATCCACAACTACTGGTTTCCATATTGTCTGTGTCTGTTTTCTCACTTCAATGACAAGGTTGAGCAGTGGTGACAGGGAGCATGTGACCCACGAGCCAAAAATATTTACAGCTGGTCTTCTGCAGAAAGACTTTGCCAACGTCTGTTTCAAAGTCTGTCAACGTCAGCAATTTCTCTACCTCTTCTCTTCTCCAAATTATAGATAATCACACACTTATATCAATAATGTACAGTATATCTATACACGATACATAACTACATAAAAATTATATAGATAATTATAGATTTCTTCATCTGAAGTGTTTTGGGCTTCTTTAAATTCATTGGTTTGACTTCTAGGATGTTTCTGTTTCTAAAATGCTTGCTTCCTCCTTGTCTCTTATTCCCTTTCCAGGCTCCTTCCAATAATAGTACACTTTCCATGCTTTCTATGTGCCACACTGTCTCAGAAATGTCTGAGCAGAATTCTTTGCTTTTATCTGTTGCTTCCCTTCCACTTTTATATCTTGGAAAATCTTGTTTATCTCTAGAGAAGCAGCTCTCAATTTGTGGGTTGTGAACACGTTTCCAATGCTCTTAGGAACCTCTGATCATCATTTTATTTTTGTTCTTATTTTGTAACTGTGATTTTGCTGCTAAATGGTGTTTCGGTTCCTAAGACCACTGAAAATACGTGATTTCTAACGGTTACAACTCGCAGGTTGAGAGATGCTGTTCTAAAGTGTGTTGAGTAATGTAGTCACATGAGAAGAGATTTGGAAGATTATTCTGGGTTAGGTAATCCCTATACCCAGTGATAAATGTGCCTGGAAGGGCGTCACTAGGGTGAGGACACAGAGAAGATGAGGAGAAGACAGGGGCAGAGATGGGAAAGTGCATCTGCCAGACATAGTCATCAGAAACGAGGAGGGAGAGAAAAGGCATAGAAACACTTCATTTCTGACCTATAAACTCTGATCCTATGATAAAATCAATTTCTGTTGTTACCGTTCACCGAGTTTATAGAAATTGGTTTTGGCAGCCTGGAAAATGAATAAATCTTCTAAAAAGTCCAGTTGGAATGTTCTTTTATAAAAGATTACCAGATTCTCCTAACCTACACAAAATTACTTATTAATTTCTATTTTATCCTTACTTATACTCTATTTTATATTTATTATTTCTTTTGTATTAAAATATTTGTTTAATTTTATATATTGAATATTCATTTCTTAAGAGATTCACTTGTCCAGAATTTTATATTGTCCTTCATGTAGTACTTTTAGTAGAGTCGATGTTCAGCATTTATTGAATGAATCGATGACTTCACAATACCAGGTGACACACCAGTTATCGCTCTGAGTAAATTTGAGGCCTCTTTATTTGTGTCGTCTACCTTGAAGCTAAGCCACATGTCATCAGAGCTTCACCTTGTTCATCTGTCCTAGATCTTATTTCTACTATTTAAGCCAGACTATTATAGCTGGGCAAACACATCCCTCAGCCATAAAATATGGAGCTATATTATTTGTTTTGAGTGATTTTCTTCCTTTCTCTCTCCCTCCCTCTCTTTCTGTGTGTGTGTATGTGCACATGTATGATCATACATGCAGCATAGCGTTGTTTAGAGTCTTCAGGGAAATATATTGATCTCTAATGCTGAGGATATTTAAAAGGGCTCTAAAGACTTTTCTCCCATCCCTTGCTTATGGTGAAAATAAGAAATAATCAGAGAGAGGCAACATAAAAGTCTATCAGATGGTATTTGTGCTCCGTGAACATTTGTGGATTTGAGTTATTTTAATGCATTGATAAAGAGCATACCTTTGCAACTTTTTCCAAGTTATAATAGTTATAATAGTAGTGATTCATTGTTTGAAGTATCCTCAGTGAGTTTCAAAAAATAGATACTTATAAAATAAAAGACATATACTTTATAATGATAGCAAACAAACCTGAAATGTGTCTGGTTAATTCATATGGATAGATCATATTATTTTTTTCTTGACTTGATTTCCTTTTGTCTCTAATATTTCTGTTGTGGTCAAATGTGAGTGCATCGGCCGACGGATGATACAGACATTCGTGTTTCCAAGTGTTAAGAAGGTAGACAGAAACCAGCAAAACCTGCTATTTCTGTATTGTATCCATCAATAGAGATGTACTTTATTTAGGTCCTCCATAGTGCGACTCAAACTAAATCATCAAACCACTTGCCAGGTAATTTTCCCCGTGAGGTGATGAGAAAGTAGAAACATCAGAGCAGCTCCCACCATATTAGTCTCAGAATAATCATCCAACTTTTTCAACATAACAGCTTTTTTTTTTTTTTTTTTTTAACTGAGGCTTTAATTACGTTCATGGGTCTCTTGTATTGGTTAGAAAAAAAATCAATTTTACATAGCATTTTTTAGAATAAAGAATTATTAATTAATTAATTTATTTATTTATTTGGGTTGGCGAGTTGGCAGGTCTGTATGCTTGTATGCAGGTGCCTGCAGAAGCTGGAAGAGGGCATCAGGTACTCTTATGTGGAATCACAGGTAGCTGTGAGCACCACGTGTGTACTGGACACTGAACCTGGATGCTCTGCAAGAGGAGGGAGTGCTCCTGAGCACACAGCCATCTCTCCGTCACCAATGTTAAAAATTTAAATGTATTTTATCTATCTATCTATCTATCTATCTATCTATCTATCTATCTATCTATCTATCATCTATCTATCTACCTATCTATCCATCTATTTATATGCAAGAAAATACACAGATCTTAAGTATTCCTTCCAAGAGTTTTGAGAACATGCCTGTATCTGTAAAATAGCCCATCAAGAAATGGGATATTTCAATCACTCTAAAATATCTTATTTCTTCACAATTACCTGCCCAGTCTTACTGAAAAGCAACCACTCTTGTGATTTCTATTCGCACATGTGACTGTTACTGTCCAATGCATAAGTTCTGTGAATTCTGTTCACTCTTTATTCAAAATAATGCTGTTGAGATGAACCCAAGTTGGATATGTAATTTTTATTGTGAAGTTGTAAGTTGTATTCTTCTATTTGAAGACATGACAGCTTGCTTGCCTATTTGTTTTGTGATGAGTGTTTGTGTTGTTTCCAGCTGTTATTAATTATGAATTAACCTGCTGGACATTATTATGAATCTTTTGTGAGCATGTATTTTTGCTTTATTTTGGCAAATATCTAACAGTAGGATAGTGTAAAGCTGTATTGGGCACATGTGTGACAAATGGTCCCTTTTCCAGATTGGTTGGACCTTCTTCAAGTTATTGTCAGTATTTGACTTTTCTTCATATTGTTCTTACCACTTGGTGTTTTTAGTCTTTCTAATCTTTACAACTCTACAGTGTTCATATCTGTGACTCGGTATCTCATTGGACTTTCTCTGATGACCCTATCATGCTCAATGTGGTGCCTGAGAATTGGCATATTTATTTTTTATACGGTGGGTGTTAAAGAATTTGACCCTTAAAACAATTAGGTTAATAGTCAACTTATTGTGCAAGTTCTGCACTTGGTCTCTACATCCCTTTGTTCAATGCCTGCATCTGTCACAAACGCTTCAGTATGTTGCTTGCCTTTTCATTTTCTGTGATTTGGGGAGGAACAGATGTTTGTCATTTTGATGAAGTCTGGTGTACATGTTTTCTTTTATGGTTAGTATCTTTTGTGTCTGAGATAACCATTTTATGTTTCACAGTCAGAGAGACATTGCTCTCTATTTTCTTTCAAAAGACTCTTTGCCTGCGCTTGGCTTCTCATACTGCACAGTTTACTTTTGCTAACCTCCAGCATCACAACAATGTGCTTAACCACCAACTTCAACTTTATCAGCATCACTGATGTCATCTCTCAAAAACCTTTGCATTCTTTATGTGGTATCTCACTGTATTTCTCTCTGAAAGGAACAGCCTCATTTTACCCTTTTTTTCTTTTTTTTTGCCAGTGTCTGGGCTGGATTTGCAAGCCATTTGTATTTCAGTTAAACCACCATGCTTTCTTTTACTCATGGACCACTACCACTATGGTTCCGCTTCATGGACTATTTCTGCACTGGCTTTTCCCATCTTCATCTAGGTAATTCCTGTTTGTCCCTCAGTTTGGGTCCCTTGTTATGGCTGTTTCTACACTGGACCATATGTACCAGAAATGCTTCTTGTCTGACTCCAAGTTTCTGAATGTTGCCGAATTCTAAGGAATCAGTATGTTTGTCACTATAGTGTCTTCGGTACTCAACAAAACTCTTTCCCAACAGGAGTTATAAGCTGTCTTAAATGGTGACACTGGGTACAGTTTAGGTGCAGATGGCACTTGGACTTGTAAACACTGATTCTTGGTGTTTATTTATCACAACACCTTAGCCAATTAGTGCATATTTATTATATCAATTTTAGAAAAGATTAAAAATGAGATAATTTATTATACAACTTTCTGCAGGTAATAAGTTGGTATCTCGATACAATTTCAGTATAGTCTTTTGAGCTCTCAGTGTCTTGCGTCCTATTTAACAACGGCACAGATCAAATAACAAAAAATGGTTCTAAATGTCTGTAAGTATTACTTAAACACCATCGAAATCTACCCATGCATAAGTCTAGCCAAAAGCATTGGTGAAGTCTAAGGAAACTACTTATGTTTTTACATGCATGAGAATGCTATTTCTTTTGGAAGCCATTGATACCGCAATTGCTCCGGTGTGTTTGGAGCTGTTCCTCCGAGTTGTTTATAGAGGCAAAGAAATACTGTTTCCTCAGAGTCAGAACTTTTCACCCAAAATGTATACCCTTCATCAATTTCTAGTTACTAAGCTCTGGGTCCTATTTTAAGTCTGGAAGATTCAATCATAGGCAAGACAGCTTCCTCTTTTCAAATATCTCATTTTCTATTATTTAAGAGTGTTGAGGGAAGTTCTCCAGTTTCATAAAATTAATTCTGCATGCAAAAAATGAAAAATTTTCCATGAGTAATGATATTAAAATAATGAATTGAAAGTTGTTATTTTCAAAAATAGTCTAAAGTGCTCATTAATGGCCACATAGTTGGAACAGGTCACCTTTTTGAAAGCAAGGACAATAATCTTGAACGAGATTGGGTGAAACACACACTTCTAAAACTTAGTAAGTGTCGCTTTACAGTATCAAATCATTTAAAAGTGTTTAATAAAATCTTTTAAAAATTTCTTCTGGGACTTCATGTTTTTATGAATAAATTAATTTTGAATGGACTTTGAAGACGATAAAAGACAAGAAAAAAATTGATGCACATTTTTCACGAAGTGAAAGATGTACCATGAGGCATGGGAAAGCATATATATATATATATTGTATGATTAGACAAAGCATGAGTAGAAAAATGTATGGAGTTTTATCGATGGCTTTAAGTGGGAGTCACATCAAAAATACCCAAGAAACTTATATTTTACAAAAAGTATGTTTCACACAAATAAGTAGCCTTTGTTTGCACCTATGATAAGTTTGTGGAAAAAGAGACCAATGAATCATTCAATTTACAGTAGCCACACAAATAATAAAGTAGAAATAAACTTAAGTGAGCTAATGAAAGACCTCCTCAATGAAATGTTAAGATTTTAACAAAAGATATAGAAGACACAAGAACACGGAAATACCTTCCATGCTTATGAACTAGAACTAATCGTCTGGAAATGGCCATGCACCCAAAAGCAGTCTATAGATTTAGTGTAACTATTGGGGTCCAAGAGCCACCCACAAACCACACAAACATTGATGTCAGTCAGACAGGAATGTTTTGTAGAACACACACCTTATCAATCAGCATTATAGCTCAGAATTTGGGGGCTGAGACACAGTGGCAAACATCTTTCACTGTCACTTCTAAAGAAACACACACACACACACACACACACACACACACACACACACACACACAAAACCGTAGTGAGCTCATAATGCAGGTGTAAGAAATGCTACCTAGTAGTCAGTTCTGACTCAAGACATTTTAATCATAATAGTTAATATTGACCTGCAATTTGATGGGTCCTACCTAAAGTTTTGTGGAATTTCTTAAGATTAACAAACTTCAGAACATAACAGGGCATGTGATCAGGCTGACCTGTCAAGTTACTTTTCTGAGTCCATGCCTGGTAGGCATGTTATAGAAACAATATGAAATAGCTGGCAGGCATGGAACAAAATGGCTCCAGCTAGGCTGGTGGGGCAGGAAGTGGACCTCAGCACAACCCTGATAAAAAAAAATATCACAACCATCTTTCATATATATGCTTTCAAGATTTATATGGAAGCAGAAAAGATCAAGGACATCCAAGGCAAACCTGACAAATGTAACAGACAGGAGGTATATTATATCTGATTTTACTTATACTATAAAGCCATGGTAATGAAAATAGTGTGAATCAGTATAAAAGCAAACATATAGTTTAATGAACTAGAGTAGATGACCTAGACAAATATGCCCTATTGCCACAGCTACCCAAACTTTGACAAAGATCCTGAAAAGATACACTGGAAAAAGGACAGTATCTTTAACAAATGGTGCTAGAAAGTCAAAAAGCAGAAAAAAGAAACTGTCCATCTATCCATCATCTATCCATCCTTCCATCCATCCACCCACCCACCCACCCACCCACCCACCCACCCATCCATCCATCCATCCATCCATCCATCTATCTATCTATCTATCTATCTATCTATCTATCTATCTATCTTGTACAAATCTCAATCCAAAATGGATCAAAGGCCCCAACGTCTCACCAGACTGCTAGAGGAAAACCTGGGGTGCTTACTTCAACATATAGGCATAGATGATGACTTTGTAAAATAGGACTCCAGTATCTAGATAAAATAAGGCCAACAACAAACAAAAACAGAATTTTATAAAACTAAAGAGCTTCTGTATATTAAAGGCAACTGTTAAGTGAAGAGGAAGCCCATAGAAATCTTTGCCTGCTATATTTCCCACAAAGGACTAATACCTAGAATATACAAAGTATACAAGAAACCAAAGACTATTTACTTAAAGGACTTTATTACAGGCTTACCTGCCCATTTCTTTATTGTTATCCTGTTCATAACAGTTAGGGAATAGTGGCAGGCTAGATGACTAACAACCTAGAAATTGATAAGGAAGATGTAGTATAAATTTGCACAGTGGAATATTAATTATTCGTAAATAAAAATTAAACTATTAAAGATTCAGGGAAATGGGTAGAACTGAAAAAAACTAGGATGAAAAGGACAAATGATATTTGATCTTATTTAAGGATCTCAGCTTCAACTCTTTAGTATAGAGATGTAGGATGGGCTGTGGATAAGCCTGAACAAAGGAAGTATGAAGTATTCTATTTGGAAGGCAGGACATGCCCCTCTGTGCAATTGAGGCTTTACTGTTGGAGAGAGTAGATATCTTACTGTTTTCTCAGTGGACTTACAATCCATTCTATGATGGCATCAGGTAGGGGGCAACACTGTAAAGCTGATTAACAATACAGATTTGGGAAGATAGTAAGCTCAAGTGGGGAGCATATTTCTGAAGGCTAACTAAACAGACATGGCAACAGACTGCATTCTTAATACCTTCTTCTACCCATTAGGAAGGCACCTTCATCAGAGAAATCTGCCTACAAGAAACATTGTGGGTGCAGAGCCAGAGCTGTTCCAAAGACAGAAAACAAGCTATGGAAGTCAGCTCTACCATAAGTCTTTTATATTACCCCCTCTCAGGCTTAGGAAACATTGCAAAAGAGGGGACTGGACATTTTTAAAGGCTTGAGGATAGAATAGCAACTGTAGTTATGAGCACTGGGCCCACACAAATCTAACTTTATCAGCAGTCAGTCAGAGAACAAGGAGGAACTCACAGGGTCATACCCTTTGCCTCTGACCCACTGGCTATCAGTAGATTCTGCAAGAAGGAACCATTGTCTTTAGTTGGATCCCCTCTGTTGATGGTCCTAAGTTCTAATAGCTCCATACCTGTGGTCACACAGAAGACCCTGGCCCACATTGACGGGTCATGATAAAAGAATGAATAGACACAAAGTTTACAGAGGGATTTGTCTCCAGAGTGGTGGGTGGATGTAGATGGTAGGGAGTTGGGAGGTAAGAATAGTCAGTGTTCACTGTGTACAGGTGTGAAATTATTTTAAAAAACTAGAAATGAACCATCATTAACAATTTTTATTTATGTATGTATTTATTTAAATGTGTATTCACTGTTGACCACTTCTTAAGCATCTCTGGGGTAAGCAGAAGTCAGACTTTCTTTCTCACTGTCTTCCTCTCTGACCTTTCTTCTTTAGAAGATGTGTAGTTACATGGTTTCCTCTTTGGAGATGCCCACAAATGACTGGGTGTCAGGTTAAAACTGGCATCTATTATAGATCTGGAGGCAAGTAATCAAAAAGCGAAAGACTGTGTTTTAGTACATGATTACTTTAGGGGTTGAAGAGAGAACAGCCATGATGTGTGTGGATTTTCTTCTACAGCGGGGACACAACACAGTGCTGTTCGCTCAGAGACAACATTTTAATGTGTTGCATAGACAAATTCGTAAGACAAAGCCTTTCCTAATGGAGGTATTTATTACTACCTGGAAATTTAGATACTTTTCCTGTTAATTGTTCAAAGTTGGCTCTGAGGCTGTGCAAGTGGGTTACTGCCTTTATTAGAACTGTTATAAAAGATGGCTATTTTAGGCAAATGGAACATTCACCTGCAATGTTTGTGCCCTCACCAGATGAAAGGCTCAGAGGAGAGAGGAGTTCACATTCGTTGTCTTTATTACTTAAGCTTCTACTAAGCAGAGATGATGAGTTCAGAGCTTAAGGAAATATTAAAATAAGGATCACGTAGCACGGTTCATACAAATGTTTTTTATTACACGCTGCTTATGAATTTGGATCGAAGGCAGCGTGATGGTGCTCTGCCTCTGATTCTTCCTAAGCGCAGGTAAAGATCAGATTCCTGACGTCTCAGTTGTCCCATTTCTAAGGTTATTACAGTATTTCTATCTTACCCCATAATGATTCTGAGAATATTTCCAAATGGCGTTTTCAAGTGACAAAGCTACAGCATCAGATGTAGGCTGTGTTTCCACTGTTTACCACCTTCTTCTCTCATTATACGTTTTCAAATTTTGTTTGTGACTGGTCAACATATGCAGAACAGTAAGTAAAACGGGATTTTTTTTTTTCTTTTTCTCTCAAGTTTGAAAAATATTTCACTGCTTCAAAAGTCACAACATGTATAGTATGAATATGGTTTTAAGTGGCTTAAATGCTAATTGGATTATCTGTTTACAGTTGAGAGAGAAGCAAATAAAATAAAACCACTCTCCCTGTGCTAAGTGAAAAATAAATGAGAGACCTGGTAGCCCGACTTAAACCGTAGAGAAAATCACTAATAGAAAATAATTATTTTAAAGTTTAAAAGCAATACATTTATTCATTTGTTCAACGAATGAGCACATCCCGTGAGGGAGACATGGCAATGTCACCGGAAACACAACACAAACTAAGAACAAACATTACTATGCTTCCAGAATGACTGTGGTTGCCTCATTCTTCTGAATCATATTTCAGAGCCTCAAATTGTAATGTTGAAGGTGTTGAAAGAACAACATGTTTCCAAAAACATGTCTTCTAGTCCATCTGCAAGAGCAGAGAATGCCTTGCTGTTTTCTGGCTGCATATGGTAGCTGATGCTTTCTATCTGATTTCTATGTATTGCCCTTACCTAATTAATCACATCAATAAAACAGTAGCGGACACAGCAGTTTGGACTCTTTTAGATCTTATCCCTTAAAACGGTTAACTTACTTCATTAATCAGCCAAGTTTACTTTTTCAAAATATATTATTATTTTCTCTGTAGAAGTGTATGCCTGCATAAATGTCTATGTACCACACATGTTTCTGTTGCCTGTAGAGGCTACAGAGCACCATGGATGCCCTAGAACTGGAGAACAAATGGTTGTGAAGCTGCCACACGGTTGCTGGGAATCAAAACCAGGTCTTCTGAAGTAGCTGAAAATATTCTTATCCACCGAGCCATCTCTCCAGCCTCCCAATAACATTTTATGAAAATATTTATACTTTTTGAAGGAAGAAGTTTTATCTTATAAGTGTCTCTAAGTATTGTTCAGAACATAAAGCCCAGTCTTGATATGACAATTTATTCCTCAGTTGAAGTGGAGTGGATAACCAGATTGGATAAATAAACTGAAAATTTTCACTGGGGCCTAGAATATCCTGATATGCTCACGAATTAAACATTAGAATGTGAGAAATGTTGTACCAAGTCAGTTGTCCACAAAGTAAGGTACTTTCTGAAGAGAATGCTAGTGATTGTATGTGACATTGATTTACCTTGAACGTCCAGTCTATTCCCTTAGTAATACATCACATATCAATTTTCCGCAAATGAATTTCCTACAAAGACCTTCTTTGGTCCCATTTCTATTTTCGGTCAGTGCTGTCTCTTTAGTAATGAGCTCATTATCTCTTATCTCTTGTGTATACTGCACTTCCGTATTCCAGTGACTGTAAGCGTTAATTTTCAAAATGCCCACTAGAGTCCACTATAATTTCCAATACACACTTAACGTGTTCATTGCCTTTTCTTCTTGTTACATTTCTTGTTTCAAGGCTTTGGATTTTCAACTGACTTTATGGGGAAATTTTAACATCTTTACTTATAATCTAGGTTTATTCCTCCATAATATTTTTAATGGCAGAATTCAATGATAATTTGCATGTTCTAATAAGGAAACAAGAAGTAATTATTGTGCACAGTATTTGCTTTGTTACCATATAGTCACATGATGAATATTATGTTGTATTTATTTTTACAGCAGCATATGAACTAGTTTTTATTTATTTTGTTTTATTGTTTTGAGACAGGGTGTGGTGTTTTGAATGACAAATATCTACCACAAGCTCAGGCACTCAAATGCTTGCTCTCCAGTTGGTGGCATTGGTTGAGAGTGTCTTATTTTACTGTTGGGCAGAGATACCATGACCACAGCAACTCATATAAAAAAAACATTGGGGATTTGCTTATAGTTTCAGAGGGTCAGTCCATTATCATCATGGCATGGAACATGGCAGCGAGCATGGCACTGGAACAGAAGCTGAGAGCTGCATCCTGGTCTACAAGCAGAGAAAAAAGAGATAGGTAGATAGATAGATAGATAAATAGATAGATAGATAGATAGATAGATAGATGAGAGAAAGACAGACCAACAAGTTCACTGCTCCTAATCTTTCTAATCCTCCTTAATACTGCCACTTTTTGATGGCTAAGCATTCAAATATATGCGCCTATGAGGGCCACTCTTATTTAGATTGCCATAGACAGTTTTAGGGGGTGTGACCTTTCTAGAGGAAGTAAGTGGATGGGGAAGGGTTTTGAGATGACATACCTTCTATTTACTTCCAGTTTTCTCTTTCTGCTTTTCTCTTGAACTTGAAATGTAAACAACAACAACAACAACAAACAAAACACAGCCAACCAATGAATCAAACAAACAACAAACTAGACTCTCAGCTTCCTGCTCCTGCTTCCATGTCTGCTGCTTGCTGACATGCCTCTCCTCTATGACAGACTCTATCTCTCTGAAACCATAAGCCCAAATAAACTCTTCCTCCTAAAAGCTGCTTTGGTCATGGTGTTTTATCAAAGCAACAGGACAGTAGCTAGTACACAGGTATCACTCTGGGTGTGTCCCAGACAGGTCTAGAATGCAGTATGTAGCCTAAGCTGACCTCAAACTCACAGCAACCCTCCTCTCTCAGCTTTCTAGCCATGGAATTGCAGGCATGTTCAGCTGTGGAATCCTGCCCTCTGTCTTGGGCTACTTACCAGATACTCTCTTAGTATTATTATTGAAAATTGATTCTTCTCTTATTGAATGTACCCTAACCAGAGTTTCCCTTTCTCTACTTCTCCTAGCCCCTGCCCAGCTCCTTTCTCCTTCAGACCCACCGCTTTGTCTTCCTTCAGAAAGGAGGAGGCCTCCAAGAGATGACAGCCAAACATGACAAAAGATACAAGAGAAGGAAAAAGCCTTCATATCAGACTCTTTTGTTTGAACACTACTGCATCTTACATTAAATAGAGTTCTAAAGCAAAATATTGATGGCATTTTTGTGTACCACTAACAAACCATGTGTTAAGTGCAACATACTGTCCTATTAGCACTGAACAGATATTAATGCCCAGTGCTTTTCAGTTCATGCACCTTTAGCATTTGGATAAGATAATATATTATATTTAATCTGTGATTTGTTAGCAGTACTAATCTTAGCAATCCTAATCTTATTAGTATCTTGCTGTTGAAAATTTATTACTATAAAAGGTAATGAAAAAGAAAGCTTACTTGCTATTTTCAAGAGGCTGAATTTGAAATCAATCTATAATTCCCGTGATATATAATATGTATGCATGTATGTATGTATACACACACTCACATATATGTGTGTATATGTATAATGTATGTGTGTGCATGTGTATAATATGAATGAAGATGATTCCCAAGTTTATCTTTTTTCCTTGAATGGATAGTTTTGACGAAGGATGCAAAATGAAATTTAAAACAGCATTAAATCTCAACTTTCAATTATTTCTTCGATGGTAGACAGTCTTCTAAAGGACAGCAATATAATACATCAAAGACCTTGAGCTTTAATAAACACATAATGAAGGTAGTTGTGGACTTCAGGAACATTGCTTTCTATGATTTGAGGGGGAAATATTAGGTTACTTTTGCTTGATGTAACACCATGGCCAAAGCAACTCGGAGAGGAAAGGATTTATTTGGCTTGTGTGTCCATACCACAGTTCACCATCAAAGGAAGTCAGGACAGGAGCTCACACAGGGCAGAAACCTGGAGGCAGCAGCTAATGCAAGGCCAGGAAGAACACCTTCTTATTGGCTTACTCCTTGGGGATCTCTGAACCTGCTTTCTTACAGAACCCAGGACTATCAGGTCAGGGATGGTACCACCCATAATGGCCTGGGTCCTTCCACATTAATCACCTTCTAAGAAATACCGTACAGGCTTGGATACAGCCCAATCTTATGAAGGTAAGACCTCAATAGAATCCTCTATGATGACTCTAGCCTATATCAAGTTGACATAAAACTAGCCAGCACATACAGTTACTAATTTATATATAGAATTATAACTGAGAAAAGGTTCAGAAAAAATATGTTTAGAGATTATGAAGCCAGAATGACATGATTTAAAATTTAAGCTCAAATTGTTGTTAGAGGAAGTCGCTCTTCTGACAGTTCAGAGAATGAATTTGCCCTGTCTGTGAAGACCCAAACTTACCTGTTCTTCATTCCTTGGAGTAAATGCATGGTCTTTGTTTTTGTTTTGGAGGGCTTTATTTACTTGCTTGCTCATTTTCTAGAACTGAGAACAGAGACTTTTAATCTCTAGAGTACAACCTTGTTTCAGGCCATTCATCTTGAGAAAGGGGACAGGTAAATCCTTTATAGGTTGCCTAAGAATATAGTTCAAAAAATGTCTGACACTTGAGGGAAATAAAAACCAAACAAATCAATCAATCAAACAAACAAACAAACCACAACAGGAAGACCGTCTGTCCCAACAAGACAGCAACTTCCCTCATTCCGAGGTGAGGCAAATGTGGATGATCCAGGGCCCGCACATAGGCTGGTTTCTGCTCCGAGGAGCTTTAAGAGTGGAGAAGCTCTGTGTCATTTGTTTTCGTCCTCTGAAAAGAGCCAGGACTCATTCTGTTCAGCCTCCCTGCCCCCAGAGGAATGTGATTTAACTTCCAGTCTTCATGCAGTAAGACCTGTCGGGAAGGTGCTGGCAGTCACAGTCTGGAAGGGATTTGGAGAAGTGTTTCTCAGTCCAGTGTTTTCATGTGACCCCTTGTTCTCAATTTAGCTACATCTTGACCTGAAAAAGGTGGACGCTGCTTGCTACTCCACATTTGGCTAATCCTGTGTTAGGATGTGTATGTCTCTTCTTCCCTTCCCCACCCCCACCCCCCATGAAATCTCTTCCATCCTCTTTGCAAGCTGCCACCAGACACTTGTCCCAAGGTAGATGTATACACTCGTTGTTTGTTTTGCTGTGGTCCTTATTTTCAGACAGAGAGGGAGAGAGAGAGAGAGAGAGAGAGAGAGAGAGAGAGAGAGAGAGAGAGAGAGAGAGAGAAGTCTCTAAGATAAATGCAAAGGGTAACAATCCCCAAACCAGCCTAGGAGCCCCTTACTCCTCTGGGAAGACATCGCTGATTATTCATATGGCTGGTAGCCTCTTTAAGTCGTCTCGGATAGTGCAGTAGTTGAGAAATTACAGCTCCTGCATTCTCTAGCTTCTCCTCCTCCTCTATCAAATGACTGATTTTTTTTTTATACATTAGATATTAGACAAACCCTGGGTGACCTGCTTTTTTTTTTTTTTTTTCAAACTTCGCCTCCCTCCCCCCGTTTTATTTCCCCTTGCGGTATAATAGTGCTGAAGAAAGAGGGCACTAGTGTACAGCCCAGATCGCATCCTTGCACCGTCTGGATTAGAGCTGAGGTGTCTGCGAACCGAGGGCGGCTGCAGTCCTCTGACCTGGGACCAATAGCTCTGTCTACCCGGACCCAGGTAGGTCTTGGAGTACATACCCCAAATTGGCTCAGGTGAGCGGATATCTTCCTGCGGTGAAGCCCACCCCCCAAAAGGAAGGTACTGTTCTAATCTGATTTTCTCCTGGATCTAGGAGAATCTTCGTTTATTTATCTCTTTGAGCCCTGCATATCTGAGAAGCAGCGAGGAGCGTCTGGCTTGATCCCCACCCCACCCCCCTTTTGTGCCTTGCCTCCTGCGCTTTCATTCTCTGCCTGCTCCCGCTGCCCCCTTATTCATCTTGACTCTCACCTTGAGAAAGGGATCGGGGAGGGACGAGGAGAGGGAGCCAACTTCAGCCCCGCAGGTGCCTCTACCCCCAAAGCACTTGGGTTGGAGTGTAAATCTGCAGAACAGCCAGGCGAAGATCGTGAGGGTGGAGAGATGCTAGAGAAACGATAGAAAGGATGTGTGTGTGTGTGTGTGTGTGTGTGTGTGTGTGTGTGTGTGTGTGTGTGTATGTGTGTGTGTAGAACGCGAAGGAAGGGAGGTCAAGAATTTCCAGGCGCTGCAAGGAAAGGTGTCGCCTCCTAGCTCTGAGCGCTGTCCAGGGTTCTGACCGTGGAGTGGTTCAGGCGGTTGTGCCAAAGGCGACCCCCATGCCTAGCTACCTTCCATTTCTTACAGTAATGCAAAGCCCTAAGGGTTCCGATACATAGGATACCCTCCTCTTCCTCATCCCCATCTCGAAAAGCAAGTTACCTTCTGCATTCCTCCCTGAACATCTACAGTAAGCCTCCTTTCTTAGGGGGTGCAACATAGCAAACCCCAACACAGGGAGACTACCAGGCGTTGCCTTAGTAACTAATATGGCTTTTTCACAAGCTGTCGCATTTACATTTACTACTAACATTGTGTGTCGGGGCTTCTTCGACCCTTAAGTGTTAAAGTAAAAGGCGTTGCCGTTGTTTGCGTTGTTTTTAAAAACTACACTTCTACCTCTCAAAGAGTTCCTAAATTTTCTTCTGGGGAAAGAAAGTTGATGTTTTCAAACCCAGGAAAGTTCTCTGAGGTTGGAGAACTTAGCTCCTCCCCCTTTCCTTTCCCTCCCCTTGCCGCCCCCATCACCTGAGAAAGCTTGGTAGTTTGGAGGAACCGAGAGGACCTGAGGCTGGAGGAAGGGGCGGGTCAGCAGGGTTCGCTGCACCTTTCAGGACCCGAGTCGCAAGCAAGCAGGGCACACTTTTGTCATTGACCAGAGCTGCCTCTAGCTGTTTTTGGAGAATGTGTTAAGGTGAAGCGGACCGGACAATATTTAGCATCACAGACCCTGGAGTTTAAATACAATTCCTCCGGTAACCCAGCATTGACTTCCCTCTTTTTTTTTTTTTTTTTTTCATCACCAGTGTCCAGCTCACACGGCCACTAACGCGCCAACGCGCCGCGCACTGCACACCTGATCCACACACCTTCGGGCACCAGCGAGAAACGGCGACTTGATTTTCTGGAAGAACGCCCCCAGGGTGTGGGAGCGGTCGTGGAGGACCAGCAGGAGGAAGCGGAGGGGAGAGGGGCGGTGGTGGAGGCAGAGAAGGCGTTGAAGCAGCTGTGCTGGCCAAAGGCACCAAACGGCAAAAGGCAGCGGCGGGCGTCTGTGTGGTTCGCTCTGGGAACCTGCAGGCGGGACCGGCGTGGGAACGTGGCTGGCTCGCGGTGGACCGCGTCTTTGCCACAATGGTCCGGCTTCTCTTGATTTTCTTCCCGCTGATCTTGTTGGAGATGTCCATTTTGCCTAGGATGCCTGACAGAAAAGTATTGCTGGCGGGGGCCTCGTCCCAGCGCTCCGTGGCGAGAATGGACGGAGATGTCATCATCGGAGCCCTCTTCTCAGTCCATCACCAGCCTCCAGCCGAGAAGGTACCCGAAAGGAAGTGTGGGGAGATCAGAGAACAGTATGGTATCCAGAGGGTGGAGGCCATGTTCCACACGTTGGATAAGATTAACGCGGACCCAGTGCTCCTGCCCAACATCACTCTGGGCAGTGAGATCCGGGACTCCTGTTGGCACTCCTCAGTGGCTCTGGAACAGAGCATCGAGTTCATCAGAGACTCCCTGATTTCCATCCGAGATGAGAAGGACGGGCTGAACCGTTGCCTGCCGGATGGCCAGACCCTGCCCCCAGGCAGGACTAAGAAGCCCATTGCTGGAGTAATCGGCCCGGGCTCCAGCTCTGTGGCCATTCAAGTCCAGAATCTTCTCCAGCTGTTCGACATCCCCCAGATCGCCTATTCTGCCACAAGCATAGACCTGAGCGACAAAACTTTGTACAAGTATTTCCTGAGGGTGGTCCCTTCTGACACTTTGCAGGCAAGGGCGATGCTTGACATAGTCAAGCGTTACAACTGGACCTATGTCTCCGCAGTCCACACGGAAGGTAGGCACTACATTTGGGGAAGAAACTACCAAGAGCCAAGGAATTGTGTGGTTTGTGTCCTGGAGTGTAGGGAATGTAATCTCTGTTTATTTCTAGCACAGCAGGAAACTGACTTTACCCTTCTCAGTGCACGCCCACCTAGGCATTGCTTTTTATCTTCTATCCCCGGTAATTACAGTGCCTTAAAACCATATTCCAGAGTGTTTCTGGGGTAGGAGAAAAAGAAAAGCTATCAAAGATATGACTTGCAGATCTTAAGGTGGTGTGCCCTGATAGTCTGTATTTGTATTTGGTAGGGTTATTGGTATGAGATACAGGGACTGTCTTTCCCTTCAATGAGTGGTCAATGGTTTCCCAAGCTTAACTGGCCAATCAAAGTGAGTAATTCATGCACACGCACACGGGCGCGCGCACACACACATGCCCGCGCTCGCTCGGTTCCCAGTCTTTTACTGTGGATTTGTAAGTTTTATTTTTGCCTTAGCTGAAGGAGTGTTCTATTGTCTTCTGGTGCTCCTAGTCACACACACACAACTTCCCTGGGAACAAAGTGTCCATTCATCCTCCCCAGGATATCAAAAAGGCCCATTTTAAATTCTGGAAGATCTTACATACAAAAACATATTTCAAACCATTTGTTTGTTTCTCTTCCTTGGTGTGCCAAAAATCTTGCACCCCCTTCCAATTACCTTGTTTATATGAGAAATGCTGCTGAGAATATCTCGGAGTTAAGTTTGGATTTAGAGTCTTCAACATCATGGGCCTGCTCTTCAGAATTTAAGGAGAGACCAATTAGAAATCTCCAACAAGAGCCAGATATCCGATTTAAAATGGATTTTTAAAAAATGAAGTAGTCTGACCTGAAGTTGAAGCTTTGATTTTTTTCCCCCTCGGAATATTATAGATGTGAATTGTTGGTGACTTTTTTACATTAAAGATTCCTTCCTATGTTCACCAAAGCTTATATGAATTTTGGATATAATAAGACTTTTGAGTTCATTGATTCTAACTTCTCTAGAGACGTTATAAGAAAGTTGAGTACCTGGCTATAAACTTCTAAGACAACAATTTACAAATATTTATTTGACATAAACAAAAGTTTGAAAAGTATCGGATTCATATTTCAAAAATCAAAATAGTAAAGAAAGGACATAGGTATAGTTTCATTGAAAAATGTTCAATATTCAGTTACTAATGTGGTTGTAGGCTTGATAAAACAGACGCTTTGGTTGATAAGGAGAACAGAGTCTTTAGAACAAACTAAAGTCATGTAAATTTAGACATGAGTTCAGACTTTGCTGATAGAAAAAATAAACCCAAACCCTTAAGTTTTCTGATTCTTGCTCCTGAGTCTTGATTTTTAATGATGTCCTTTCATATCTCTTTCAAACACAAATCCTTGAAATCAAAATTTAAATTCAGCAGTTAATTCTTTACATTTTTGAAGCTTAACATTAATTTATTTTGTTTGATTACTACAGCATCTTCTAGTGCCTAGACAGAGTCCTTTGAAAGTACAAGTTAAACTGTTTGAGCTATTAGCACTGAAGAGATTGATCAACAAGGGATAGCAAAACCCAGCCTGAATGTGATTCATTTGAATATTGAGTGTCTCTACCACCCTTGACCTTAGTAATTAGTTACCAATATCAGAAATATGAGTTCTTTTTTTCAGGAGGGACTGAAAATCAATCATCATTATCTTTCATATTATATTACGTTTTACTGGGGGAGGAAACCAACATCCTCTCTTAAATCTGGTTTCCAAAAGCATTGCTTTGCAAAAATAACTGATGATCACTATTGTCTTTTGGAAATGAACTCAGCTTGGACTTGCTAGTTTTGTTGCTAAAGTACATACCTTGATGTCACCTGCATGTTAGCTTGAGCTACTTTGTTTCCTTTCTATCTTCGGATTGATGTTGTAGGGCAAAGACTGTGTCTCCACGCCATGACTAATTCCAGGACACATGTTGCTCACACAGCCCCATCAGAGCTAACTTAGGCATCTATTATCAAGATTGTGCCCCTCACTTTACCACCTACATACACAATCTCTCTTCTTTTTAATGGGATTTGGTTTCTCCATTTACAACACAAATTACCTGTGAAAACCAAATTGCTTTTATTTTCTTTGACCTCCAAAGAAATTTTCTTTGAGCTCCTTTGAGTGGGGAATAACTGAAAATTTATTTTTCCTGAGGCTATACTCTGTGCTTCTCAGGGACTGTGGTTGGAACTTCCTTGGTTCACATAGTAATTTTCCTGCCTTCAGACTGATGGGGTCACATACGGGTGACAGTTTTCTGTTAAAAAGCCGTGAAGACCACATATCAGGACTGTCTCTGCCATCTGGGTCCTGTTCAGTAAGGAGGACTGCTGTCCCTAATGTATCAACTTGGAGTTTAGCAATCCTGGGGCCTCCTGCAACCTTTACCCCTCCTTTCCAATCCAGCCAT
This sequence comes from Micromys minutus, assembly GCF_963924665.1. Classification (NCBI taxonomy): domain Eukaryota; kingdom Metazoa; phylum Chordata; class Mammalia; order Rodentia; family Muridae; genus Micromys; species Micromys minutus. The sequence continues at coordinate 9,265,998 of NC_137965.1, forward strand.
TCACTAGTCAATATACCACCGTTTCTTTTTTATCAGGAACAAATCCAGTAAGGTTCCCATCAGAAATAGCTACACTAGCATCCTTTAATTTTGAAAGCTTTAAAAATCACAGGATGGGTTGTCTGTTCACAGTCCAAGCTGTCTCACATTAAACTATCACTTCATTTCACCTTGAAGTAAGCTCTGCGGTATTTTATGTTTTCAGCATTGGAATTTAGTAGCTGCATTCTTTCATTTGGGTTTCAAGCTTCCATTATTGGTATTGAACTCTTCGTATTGAACTTCTCTCGATGACACCTGTCAGCTTGACTGATGCGTGGGACACACTGTACATACAGACCTTCAGTGGAAGCCCCAGAAACAGCTGTTGGTAGGGGAAGAGGGATATTGGAGCATCAGACCAGTTTGTGTACTGATAAAATTCATGTCCACGGTGAATGCTCACTTGAAATGTGTGTCTTTGAATATACCCTATGGAGAGTATTAAAATAGCCACTTCTATCTTGGCCAAGGTCATTTTATTCCATTCTTTGGATGGAACCAAGGTTGCTGGGCAGAAGTCAAACAGATCATTTCAAGAGGCTGCACAAACCAGCTTTTAAAAGTAACAATTTCAGGTGATTAAGTTCAAAGCTTCGAGAAAGTCAGTCAAGGTGCTCTTTGAGTTCATAGCTTCAGCAGGTTTTCTTGAGGACAGGATTTGTTTTCAGTTGCTTTGAGATGTTTGCTTAAGAACTTTGATCTCAGGTAGGCAGAGAAGTGGTTACAAAGTGCCTATGTCCCATTCTACAAATATCTACCATAAGGCTACTTTTTTATTGAGTCGGATGTTATTGTGGTGTTATGTTTCTTCTGACATGCACTTACCCTTTGTATGCAGTTGGCTCTTTGTGGGGGGGGGCATCTTTGATGTCTGACTTCTTTTTTCTTTTTAAAGAATGTTTTTCCATTTATTATAAAATAATTTAAAGTCTCACAGTATCAGAGGAAAATTCTTCTAAGTCATAGATACATAAATTAAGCATGTTTCCCCCCCCCCCCAAATTTACATATACTGCCTTCTATGTGAGTGTTTCTACTGTCATAGTTTCTGTTTCCCAGCATCTTTTTTATTTTTTTTACTGTCTTGATTGCCATCTAGTTTTTTAGGAGTAGGGGTGTCTTAGATTATTTACACCAACAAGTTAAAGATGTTAGTTAAACCTTCCATACTTGATTCTCGTATTCAAGCTCTAGCTTGTTTAATCGTGGTAAGTATCCCAGCGAGATGATTGATAAGTTAGTTTCAGAAACAGAACTGCACACGACTCTTGGTCCACCTGAAAATGACGCCCTGGAGTTTCTAGCCTTTCTCCCTGGATGATTTAGAGTCATTCAAGAGCACTCAGATTCCTCTTCTGGGTGAAATGTATCAGCAGGAGCTTCTTTAAATTCTGTGCTCTTGATCATCCACATTTCTCCACCTTCTATCCCCAGCATCTGTTAATTTGTTACTGTTACCAGTATTATATTCAAGAGTAGACATGTGATGTTTTCCATTTAAACATAAAGTTATCTTTTCCTACATCCTCCTTTGAAACCCAGAAGTGCATTCTGGGATGTTAATTCACCCAAGCAACAGACACTAATTCCCTGCAACAGACGCTAATCTCTGACTCAGTGAACGGCTTCCTGGGCACTGCCAGCACTTACTTAGGCTGGTATGAACTGTCCTGAGAGTATGTCCTTTCATAAATAATGGTGTAGTCTAAGCAAACAGTCATTACAACAGACAGTCAGCTACATGTGAACATTAGCTGCATAAAAACTGTAAGAATTTTGAGAAAGGTCTCAGTTGAACAGGTAGCTTATAGCCTTAATAGGGTGGAGTTGGGCACTTGGGAAATAATCAACAGACAAATGCAAACCATTGCAGCTTAGACATTTGTAAACACAGATTTGTAGATGTTTAGGAAACACTGAAAGAAAATATTTTGGTATAACTGTTAGCTGGAGACAAAGGCATTTTGGTTCAGATTTTATTTGGGAATATAACACTTGTAAAAGGCACATTCAGCATTGAAAGACTATACCAGAAAATAAACAGGTGTACTTGCTTGGAGTGATGAGTCTGGGCCAGGAAACGTGATTGCTCTTGGATTCCCTGAGTCTTTATGAACATGAAGGTCAAACAATGGAGGATCTTGCTATGATTTGGTTTGAGTTTCAAGTAAACATGCCCAAGCCAATTTCAACCTAATTCAAAGAGAAGTGACTTGAACTTCTCATTAGCAAGAGAAGGAGTTGAAAAGACAAGGAGGCACTTAATTTGTGACTTACTAAAGGTATTTGTATCAGTGCAGAACCTTGTTTCATTGTAGTTCATTCATCTATATATTTTGTGCTCTGGCATTAATTTCTTTAGACCCTAACCTTTTGTATTCTATGTTTCACAAGGTGATTTTTGCAAACCAGGCCACATAATTTTCAAATTTCTATCAGAGAAATGGAACTAGACATTTTATTTGGATACACAAAGTAATCATAAACATCAGGTGTTACTTTGTATCTGAATATAATTTATAAACACATTTTTTTTTTTTTACTCTAAACAGTCCTGGGTTGATACCTTTGGGTGTTTATCTGTGTTTCCTTTTATATTGGCTATATTTATCCAACTTATTTTCTAAGTGCTAGCTTTACTTGTCAACTTGACACAGGCTAGACTCCTCTGAGAGGAACGCCCCCACTGAAGAATTGTCTAGATTAGAATGACCCGTGTGCAGGCCTGTGGGAAACTTTTTTGAGTGTTTTGAGTGAATTGATGTGGGAAAGGTCAGGACACAGTAGTTTCGTGAGTAGCTACAGCCATGCTTGAAAACTTCCATAGAAACTGTAACTGAAAGAAAGAAAGGAAAAAAAAAAAAAAAAACAGATTAAAGGCAGGATATAAAACCTTATCAAAATGATCTCTGTCTCACCCCTCTGAAGGTTATGATCAGATTTTAAACTTATGTAGAAATATTTACTTATTTCACATACTCTTGACAATTCTTTACCAATGTCCACACCTTACATTTTAACTTATGTGAAATATACTTTTTATTCTTCTAGGAATATTTGCTTTCTTAACCTGGTGGTGCTATTATACCAAATACAATAGTAAAGTTTTGATAAAAAAGAATGGATTGATCCAAGAAGGAACTTGGTGCTAAGAATTGCTCATGTATTGATTTTAGGATTTCTTCTTTTGTTAACTTTGAAGCCAATATGTTACTGGTTTGGGGAAACATGGCTAAGTTTATAACAAAGCCTTAAGCAATTCAAATAAAAGCCTTAACTTGCAAATAAAAGAAAATAATTTGAGGAACATAAATTCTTTAGTTCTTTTTCTTTTAATGTCAGAGTCCCATGTGTCCAAATTTTACCATGTAGCCTGACTGACTCAAGTTTTAATCCTAATCCTTTTATCCCAGCCTTACACGTGTTAGAATGGGCACCATATCTGGCTTCTTTTCTTTTTTTTTTTCTAAAGAAATTTTCTCATGAACACAGAAGCCAACCATGAAATCACACACTTTCCTAGGTGCTAAGAACATAAGTTAAAGGCTGGAGAGATGGCTTAGTGGTTAAGAGCACCAACTGCTCTTCCAGAGGTCTTGAGTTCAAATCCCAGCAACCACATGGTGGTTCACAACCATCTGTAATGAGATCTGATGCCCTCTTCTGGAGTGTCTGAAGGCGGCTATAGTGTACTTATATATAACAAATAAATAAATCTTACAGAAAAACAACAAAAAACCCAAAGAACATAACAAAATAACAATAAAAATAACTTATCATCATTGTCACTACTATTATTGTCATGAAGAGTCTTAAACTATTAGAAGAACTAGAAATGAATAAGTTGTTATAGGCCGTTAGAATTTTTTTTTTTTTTAAATCACATTTGATCACTTTCTGTAACAGATGCCAAAAGGGCTATGAGGAACTGCATACATCCCAGTCTTATTTCTAAACTACGAATAATGCTCAGTGTTGTAGTACTGATTGCACCACAGTATTTTGCAAAACAAGGAGCTGACATGCATATCTGTCATTCAGTCACCTTTATTAAACTTTCCCCCAGAGACATGGCATTTTTCTCAGCTCACCAGTATTGAACAAGTATAAGAAACCAGTTAACACTTTCTGGATGCTTGACCGCCAAACCCAGAATCTGAAGATGAAATGAGATTCATGGTTAAAAGTACAGAATTTGATAAGGATTTTGGAAAACATTTTCATGTTTCAAATGAATAAACTCGGGCCACACATTAATATAAATGATACACCCAAGACCATGGAATTCACTGATGAAAGCCATGGTTACCTAAAGCTCACATGACCCATCCTTGTACACAGTCCACATGTGATGTTCTTGTCATCAGCTCTAAGTTTCATTGTCCCCAACTAGGCTGCTGCAATTCATCAGCTTCTGAGAGATACCTCTATATCCTGTAAACCCATTCTCACAGCTGAGTGCCATCCGGCCAGTGTTGGCTCCTGTTTTAGTTTGAGATGACTATAAGATTCACTGATACATCTTTATCTTCACTGTTAGTTGAAATCCACTCCATGTTTTTTGCCTTTACTCCAGCATCCCTCTTCCCCTGATTACATTCTGGCACCTTGGTATGAAAAAAATTTGCTCTACTTTGGACTTGAACCTCAAATAACAAAGAGTCTCCGAATAGCACAGTTTCCTTCCTCCCCTGCTCTTGGCCACCCCTCCCTCACAATCCTTCCCATATTTTTCCTCTTTCTTCTCCTCTGAGTGGGTGGGGCTTATCCCCACCCCCTAACCCCAGGCACTTCAAGCGCAGCTAGAAGAACCTATCTCACATACAGGAAACAGCTTTGGGGATAGCTCCCCACTTCAGTTGTTTGGGACTCACATGAAGATCAAGCTGTACACTTGTATGTACATATGAGCAGAAAGGCCTGGGTCCAGCTTATGTATATTCTTCCATTGATGATTCAGTTTCTGAGAGCCTCAAGGGTCCAGGTTAGTTGACTCTGTTGGTCTTCCTGTGGGGTTTCTAACCCCTTTGGGGCCTGCAGTCATTCTTCTTATTCTTCTATGAGTCCCCAAGCTCCATCCACTGTTTGGCTGTGGGTATGTCTACCTCTGAGCCAGTTGGTGAAAGGAGCCTCACAGTAGTTTCTTTTCTTACTTCCTTTGTTCCCAAGTTTTTTGCTCTAACCATTCTCAGACCCATGAAGGATGCCATTCTTTTTCCTTTCACTTGGTCTGGCTCTGGTCCTACATCTGAGCTCCTCTCTCCAGTTATTTGTGCTTCTTAACCACCTTGCAGATAGGTCACCTTATGTCATTGGCTTAGAGAAAGAAAAGTTTCAGTTCTGATCAGGTATTCTGTATAAGCTTGCATTTTGAGAAAATTAAAAATCAGTCACTATTTTTCATCCCGAGGGGTAGGTAGATACAAAAGAAAAATCCCATGGTTTTATTGCTCAGATGAGACACAGCAGGAGAGCTTCGGAAAATGTTACATGCTGTTGTCGTCATGTTTCCTGCTAACTGGAATCAAGAGTCTCTTCGCATAGACGAACCGGAAGGAAGGGGTTGTGGGGATATTTGGGGGTAGGGGTGTGGAAATGAGGGGAGGTTTGTCTTAATGATTTTGTAGCACTGATGTGCATACCCAATTTCTATCCTGCCATAATAATCCTACCTACTGACTGTGTCCTTTCAGCATAAGCCTTTCGGTTAGTGGTTAGTCAGTGTGTCATACAGCTCTTGTGAAAGCCAGTTCAGTTTTCTCTATTACCTGATTAATTAATTAATTAACAACTGTGGTCAGGCTGTCCAGAAATCCTTGAACGAAGCAATCCTCTTGAGTAGCTGAGTGCCTGCGTATTCCATGCCATTTTGTGTTTAAAGTGAAGGAAAGAGAGGAAGAGCAATAAGCAAACTGTCAACAGTATGTTCAATGGGAAGACTGTTTACAGTTTATGGTGAAGTTCCTAAGGTGTTGTTGGGTATTGAAATAGTGGGAGAGAGTGCCGACAACTGACAGACTGAGTCCTCTGTGTCCGAACCAATGAGCAGACCACTTGGCATTTTCACTTTTGGTCAAGAAGTATTGCTTTGTTGGTAAAGAAGGACTTGTGGCCAAATTTCTAAGTAGAATGAGTGTTCAGTGGGTTCTTTCTCTGGGCCAGAAGTCTGCTATAATTATTGGAGAACAGGATATGAGGTCAATAGTCCTGCTTCATTCACCATGCAGTGATTAGCATCCTACTTATATAATATGGTGGTAGGAACCAGTAAATAGGGAGGTCACAGAAAGTAGAGCATCTAGGGAAAGAGTGGCAAGAAGAGAAGCTCAGGAGTAATATGAGTAGAAACACTGATATAGAATACAATTAGTACCCAAGGGACCAAATAACTTCCTAATTATGGATAATATGGGGTGGGGAAGGGAAGAAAGGCCTCAGTCATGGTGAGATGCACTTGTCAAACCAAGGGATTCTGACTCAGACTGTATACCATACAAATGATACACCAATGAAGAATTTCATTGCAGAGAAGCTGGAAGAATTTTTTGTTTTGGAAAGCGGTGCTGTTAAATCTTTAGAGGCTACAGAGAATGAAAGGGACTCATGAAAACAAGGTAGGAAGATACGATTGGTTGGAAAATGTGCCAGAGAAACACAACCAATTTAGTTAACAGATTAATTAGCCAAGAGGTGTTAGGAGTTTCGATGAAGGGACTGTCAGTGGAAAGATACAAGAGGATGAACTTAAAAAGACATAGGGTAGGTAAGTTAGGATTTGGTGATTGATAAGTTTTGAGAGTCAAAGGGAAGGAACTCTAGAATGACTCCAAGCATGGCATTTTGTAGAACCAAGTATGAAATACATCTAGGCTGGTTGAGTCTTATGCATTTATGGGAGAATGAAGCCAAGACATTCTATAGTCCCTGATATTCTATAGTATCTGAAAAGGGAGGTAAGTTTGAGATTTGTCAGAGGACAAACATAGAGACAAGAAGTAAAATGAAGAGAGAAGGCAGTGAAGGGAAGAACTTTGGGGGAAATGAAGAATGAATAAAAGAATATGAAAGGTAGAAGGAGAAATATGAAGAACCAAAAAAGCTAATGTGAAACCTAAAGGAAAAGAGGGTTGGACGTAAATAGAGCTGACAAGAAAGGCACTATAAAAACAATGTCCTGTACTAGGGTTACTTTAATTCTTGGATGCTACTGTAACAAAACAACTGAAATTAGATAACTTATAAACACTATTAAGTAATTAACTCATGTGCTTATTTATTTTGAGACAGGGTCTCACTACATAGACCTTGATGGCCTGGAATTTACTATGTGCACAGGGATGGCCTTAAACTCATGGGGACCCAACTGTCTTTGCCTCCTAAGTGCTGGGATTAAAGGAATGAGGTACTATGCCTGGCCTTAAACAACATAAATTAATCACCACAGTTTTGGAGGCAGAGAAGTTCAAGAGGTGGGGAGTTCAAGGTAACAGGAGGTTTGTAGTCTGGTTAGGGATGCCCTCTAATTCCATGACTTACTGTATCTGCCAACATACTGAACTTCTTATGTTTCCATGGCAGAGGTGAAGGAGGGTGAGAAGAACAACAGTAGTTCTTTTACCATTTTGTAAGGCACTTGTCTGGGCAGGAGGACAGAACCCACATAACTTTTGCACTTACCCTAAGGCCCTACTTGAATACCACCACAATGGGGAATTAAGCTTTATTCAACATGAATAGTGAGGGACCACAGCAAGTCATCTTTATTTTTGCCTAGCCTTAAGCCTTCCAGTATTTGTTGCCTTCTAAATTCACTGGCAGGACTGCGATTAGAAGATGGTAGAGGCTGATATAATGCCATCTTATTCCTAGAAAGCCCAAGAAGGGCAGTGGCAGGTGGAGAGGTGGAAATTTCCCCCATGGGATTGCAGAGGTGCAGCCATTTTAAAGGCTTCTGGGTAAGAGTGACTGGGAAGGAAAGAGCTAAAGATAACCCACCAAGCAAGGCTGCTGAGAGTCAGGGAGAGACCTCGTGTGACCATCCTTCCATGGTCAGTCCTATGTTTGAGGAAGAAACAATTGGAGACAACATTTGGTGGCCTACACTGACCCAATGGGACAATAGAAAGGAAAACAGTCCATTGGTTGATCAAATGTGAGCAGAGAAGATTTTATAGGGGCTCATCTGAGGCCATGGGGCACCGTTTTTGCAATGCTAGTTCCCGTGTTTTGATATTTTCTTCATCAAGGCACAGCCCCCAGATACAAGAAAGGGATCCCACCTTTCCTGGCAGTTCATTATCTTGGCCAGATGCTGGTGAAGAATTCCAAATACCAAAATCTTCCTGTCTAGCAGAGCTCAAAGCCTAGAATCATTCTTTATTCAGTCCTTGCTGCAAACCAGGCGAGGAAACTGATGTTCGTTGTATTCACAGTGTCAGCGGCAGCTTCTCTCTTCATAGAATTGGGTTTCCAGAACATCATGTGCCTGACGTTACTCAGTCTTCCTGAAGCTTTGCCTTTTCTAAACGGAATGTGAGCATTTCCATTTTCTATTTATTAGAGCTTGGGCTATAAATACAAATAACATTAGATCTTTTCACATTTTTGTTGAAAACATTACTTACTGTGCTATTCAGTGCTCCTTGAAGAAATTCCATTGTAAAAAAAAAAAAAAAATGTACTCTTTGATTCCACGAAATCATTTGAGAGATAACACATCGTATCTTGATTGGTCATCAGAGTATCATAGTTTTCTTTATTCTGTGAGAGGCTGAAGACTAAATATTTTGCTTAGTCACAGGGATCATTCTAGTTTTCATGAGTAGATATTAGCTTGTTCTACCATATTTCAAAAACATTTCTCACACTCAATTTTATAGCTGTAAAATGCCTCAATCGTATTTGGGGAGCCAAGTGCTAGCTGTGGTGGTTTGAATGAGGATGGTCCCCATAATCTCATAGGTTAGAATATTTGGACACTAAGGAGTGGCAATATTTGAAAAATTAGGAGACATGGCCTTGCTAATGGGAATCTGTTTCTATGGGTGGGTTTTGAGGTTGCAAAAGCCAAAGCCAGGCCCAGTGGCCTTCTTTCTTCCTGACGCCTGTGATCTGGTTATAGAACTCTCAGCTACTTCTCCAGCACCATGTCTGCCTGCAGGCTACCATGCTTCCTGCCATGACGATAATGGACTGAACCTGTGAAACTGTGAGCCAGCCCCAGTTAAATGCTTTCCTTTCTAAGAGTTGAGTGACTTAGAACACTGATCAAGACACCAGTCTATATGGGATTATGACCCAGGAAGTGAAGTCCAGCAAAGAACAGAGAAAGTTAGGCAGTGGATAAAATGCTTGCTCCCTCTAAGTTAGTAACTGAAACAGCACTTTACAGATTAACTCTCTCTTGAGGGTGAGAGGAAAGTTTGAAAGGAGGTTCTGTAAATTCACGAGGACCACCGTGAGCCTGCCCAATGCGGCACATGGAAGAGAGTGTGTTCTAGACACAATTACACTCTCAGCACAGGACAGACATGTAAGCAGAAGCACAGAGAACGTCCCAGAATGGGCCGGAGGGAATGGTGTGCTCAGAGAACCCAAGCTAGGAAAGGGCAGGTTAATGACTCCACAGAAGGATGGTTCTACCCTGTACAAGCAGGACCAGAGTTCAATCCCCAGTCCCTACTTAAAGCCTGGAGCAGGACACACGCCTCTGATGTGAGGATCCCAGCTAAACCTTAGATCACAAAACAATAAAAAAAAAAAAAAAAAAAAAAAGAAAGAAAAGATGGGAAGGGTTTGGGAAGAATAAAGATTAAATAGGAGGAGATTGGGAAGGGTGAAGAGGAACAGGATTGGAAGTCAGATAAGAGAGGTGGGGATAAGTGGAACCGAAATGCATGACACACACTTGTGAGGTTATGAGAAGGAAGAGGTAGGTAGCTTAAAAAGGAAACACTTTGTCCATCTTTAGCATTCTGAGTATGAAATGGCCTTTGGTACTTTACGGCACATAGAAACTACAAAACGCAGCTATACCTACATAGCGGTCACCCTCTAACTACCACAATTAGCGTTTGGCTTTACTGAGTGTATAAGTAGAGTCGTTGTTAGGAAAAAGATAGAGTAGAGGGGATTTATTCTGTGGAGGTGTGGTGAGGTGTGGGGAAAGGGGGATGGATGCCTCTGGCAGTCCCATGTTTAGGCATCTTTTCCCCCTGAGGGACCAGCCACATGAAATTATAGTATAGAAGAGTTTATTAATGGCATGGGGAGGGGAGCTAAGAGGTTAGTAGGGGCAGAAAGAGAGAGGGAGAGGAGTGGGGGAGAGAGAAAGAGGAGAAGAGAGGAGAAGAGTAGAAGCTGGCCAGGCCATGAGCACGTGGAGAGAGATGGGGGAAGGGAATGGGGAGAGGAGGGGCAGTGGGGGTAGAGCAGGAGCAAGAGAGAGAGGAGGGGGCAAACAATCCCCTTTATAGTGACAGGTAACTGTGGGATGGGGTTTACAGAATCCCAACAGTCAGTACCCACAATGCAGTCTTCATCCTCACTTGAGCCAAAGGCTGCAGGCCTCAAAATTTACTATAGTATTACAGTCATTATCATTGCTATTATTATTATATCACTGTTATGATGACACATCAAAAATACCTAATTAGTAGTTCTTTATTTTGTCATAGATGGGCATTAAATTAATACACAACAGGCAGAGGAGGGACTAAGCTTTAATGTGTGCAAGAGCTGAATTACTCTTTGGGGTCGTAGGCTAAAAATGCCAGATTTGGAAACTGCATTTCTTTTTCCTCTCTGTCAAGGACCAGCCTTGACTTGGAGAGGGGTTCTGAGAGAAGGGGTGACAAAGAAATGATTCAAAGTCTAATTGTGGATCCAAGCTGACGACCTGTGTTCTGCCTGATCCAGCTTTTTCCAGTCTGCTTCTCTCTGTGTTCTGCCTTCTCTCTGGAGATTTCTCTGTATTCTGCTTGCTTGCTATTCTAGAGATCTCTCTATGCAATTCCTGCTTGCATGTGTGTGTGTGTGTGTTCTCTCTTTTTATCCTAAAAAATATCTGCATAGTGCATCTCCTACAGAACACAGGCACAGTCTTTTATTTTACACACCAATCTCATTATTTACTATAGGTTTTCCTTTAAATTTCTTATAAATCAGCATCTCATGACCGCCCTCTCCCCAGCCCATAGATATAGATGTAGACTGAAAGCATACTTTTTTTTCTTTTCTTAACACTGCAAAAGAATTCAGAGATCTGCCTTTGTTAAGCACAGCTGATTTGCCAGTTGGGTGTGACCCTCCCCCGAAATTACCATTTCCACCCTGCCAGAGCCTAGACCTTGCTCTGTTCTAGGCCCATCCTGAACTCAGGAATCTATCTGATTAAGCATAAACAACAACAACAACAACAACAACAACAACAAAACCTTAGCTGGGTGGGATCTCCTACGATCTCCAAGCCCTAAATCTCTTTATCTCCTTCCTTAGTAATTTTCTAACAAGTTGGCTCACAGTGCCTTTTATTCCTTTAGATTTGTGAAGCTCTTCATGGAATTCATATTTCGTGCCTATTTTTTGCATAGCTGAGAAACCATGTATCTTTGAACTCATGAGTTTAGAGTGCTTTCCTATAGCTTAGTCCTCAAGGTCCCAGTGCTTAGCATTTCAAAACCTAGCCACACCCTCAACCCGTGCTGTTATTACCATGGATTCACTAACATTAAAAACATGCACATTCCTTGGAAGTGTCCTCTACTGATCGTGGGTCTAGAAGGTATGTTCATTATTACACAAACAAGCCTCCCAACCACAGCAGCTGTCAATACTCCTGGAGGCTCACACTGTTCCCTGTCCTAAGGGCAGAAACCGTGTCACTCAGTTTCCAACAAAGCCATGCTGTCCCCCGTACTTCTCGATTGGTACATGCTTTGGTTAAGTTCAGTGTGTGAGGTCCTTGCTCTGTGATTTCAAAGTGAAAATCTGACTGGAAAGCAATTGCTTATTTAAAAATGAAAAACAAAAATCAAGGGAGAGATTACTTTTTGAAGTGTTTATATACTCCCTGTCAGCAGGCTATTTTTAGGCTCTCTAGGTGCAGAACAAGGTACCAGCAGAACCCTCTGCAACTTTAGTGTGTTGATGGATCATCTGGAATCTTAAGCCACAGGCTTGGATTTGGTGGGTCTGGGGTGTGTCCAAGGGCTTCACTTTCTTATAGACTCTCACATGCTGGTCCATGGACCACACTGGAAATAGCCCTTAGTGTTTATGAGCTTTTGACGACAATATGCATGTTCTATGTCACATCTTTATGAATAATTTCCCATCAGAGTTATCTGTGTGTTAAATGCCGTAATCTGATGTTTGGTGCCTCTACCTTTAATGAGGTACCTATTTCAAAAATCCTATCAATATTTTTATCTATTCCACTGTTTTTTTAACCCTTCAATGACTTAAAAATAATAATGTAAACATTGGCTACAGGGGAACTTGTATTCAGTTTTCTGGATATATGGACATCTCCTCTCCAGAGGCTGTTTTTCCCGGAGTAGCGCACCATTCCTGGTCAGGTATGAACTTCTGCAGGGTAGGGCCTCAGCGTGGGCTTGTTCATTGGCATCTTTCCAGCCTTCAAAGTGGCGCTTTTCACCTGGCACACACTGAGTCTACCCGGGTTAGGTCAGGAGTGCTTTGTTTCCAGTTCACTCTCTACTTCCATAAAGGTGTCGATGACTTCTGAGCTCCCGTGGCTTCACACGAACTCCTTCTTAAAGGTGCGAAGAAGAGTACCAGACTCCGGACTCGGAAACTTCGGAAGCGGTTGTTTTCCTGTTGAGTTCTACATAAATTATTGTTTTTTTTTAAAAATTTATTTCATCAAAGTGGGATAGAACAGAATTTGATATTTTATCAGTAGATTCTCCTTAATATAATATCCATCTTTAACCTTTCTCATAATGGTGGAAAATTCACCACATTTATCGTCAGTTAAAACCACTGGATGCTAGTTTTCCTTTCTATGGAGGTTGGTGTGTGGGACCTGTTATCTCACTTAGACTTGGGCTGTACCGTATGGGAGGTCTGGGTTTCATATCACATAGTCCAACAGACGTCTCCACAGCCTGGCTTCTTTCAGTCTCTTCACTGAAGAGTTGGTCACACCCTTCTTTCATTGTCCCAAGGAGGACTGGGAAGCACCATGGAGCTTGTATCAAGAAAAGAACATTAATTGCATCTCATTCTAATACAGCATAACTATAGTGTCCTCGTTTTCTTTAAAACTTGCTTTCTGACCTGTGCATTTCCTATCACGTTATAAGCAACGGCCACTGTTCAGCATTAAAAAAAAAAAAAAAAGAGAGATCGAGAGATAGGTTTTGTTGCAGCTGCTAATTAATGTTATTCAAATCGTTCCTGTGGTGGCCGGGCATTTCCCGCTACCTGCCCCAATGTTCAGGGTTCCTGCATCAAACACACACATGTAACTTTATATTCTAATATGCCTTAAACAACTCAATGGCTGAGCCACCCCCAAACCTCCATGCGGCTAACACCTTCCCTCCGATATTCCTGAGTTATTACTAAAATCTATAATCCATCTTTGTTGCCCTAGACCCAGTCAGGAACACCCCCCCCCCCCCGCCGCCTGGGGACCACCCTTTTTTGGGCTCTAAAGTGTTCACTATCTCTCTGTCCTGCCTGCCTTCTGAAATGGCATGACAGTTCTCTCCTTCTCTCTCCCTTTTGGTCCCTTGCCCTGGAATCCTGGAAGTCCGGCCTCTATATCTTTGCCCAGTCATTGGCTGCGGGCAACTTTATTACCCAATCAAAACCAACTGGGGGCAGGGTCCCTCAGCATCTGGCCTGAAGATGTGTGAATTCCCCCATAATTGGGGGGGGGGCAAATTAACATAAGTAACATTAGACCAAATCCACAGCAGCTTTTGTGTTGAAGAAAATCCATTTTAACATCCCTGGTTTGGAAACTTTCTAGGTTAGATGACTTGTAAAAGTTTGCATATAGTTACTACCTGAGGCAAGTCTTTTGTTGGAGCTTTCTTTTGCTCTCTACACCCCTGGAGCCTCTCTTGATCATTTTGTCTTCATCTCTTCATATGCTCCGCCCACTCTCTGATTTTCCTCCAAGCTTAGTCTCTGTAGGTTGGCTTAAAGGGCAAGCCTCAGCTTCATGTCAATCAGCCTCCCAGCTCACCAGTTTATTCTATAAGCACACTTCCTGCTGAACTTCGGGTGGTTTGCTAGGCAACAGGTCTTGGAAAAATCAATCCAGCTGTGTAGATTTCAATAACATTCGGTAACAGGCAACTATCTACAGTAAATTATGCATGCGTCTTGTTCTAGTACAAAAACAAATGTTATCTATGCTCCTGGTTTGATGGGCACACCAGCAGTCTTGCTGTCCTTTTAGTCCAGGGGAGGGGAGGGGAAGGGCAAGGGAGAAGCAATCTTATATTACCACATCTCTGACAAAGTGGAGAGGCCCAAGGAGAGGCTGGCTATCTCCCCTCTAAGAAGTCTCAGGATAAACGGAATTGGGGTGGGGTCTTAGATGAGAGCTAATATTGCAGAGGCAGAGGCAGATGGAAATGGAATTACTCATGAGCGAGATCACGTGACTTACATGCTTAGTAAAGCTCTAGCAGGTGCCCAGGAAGTGCACCTCTTTAATTTGTTCGGAGGTAAGAGGTACAGGGAGGAGCAGTGACAAGAGCTGATTAAAAAGTGGACCCAGATGTCAGAGTGCGGAGAATCTCCATTTGCATCAGCCTTCTACGCAGTCAACATTTTGCAAATTTCTGCCAAAGTCTGGTAAACAGAGACTGGTCTTTTACTTGTCCCTCTTGTGCTGGAAAATGACTCTTTTGCAAAGAAAGTACTTCCTTTGCTTGCCTAGCAAGATGTCCTTAAGTGTGCCGTCCATTTATATTTCTCGTGCCACATACATATTTGATCAGGAGACGGATCTGGGCGATTGCATTGCAAGGGTTTGCAGCTTGAGCTGCAGCTCTGTGGACTTGTGGTTCGCCTCTCCGTGAAGCAAAAGGCACATCACAAGCTGCCTTCTCAGCTGTGAAATGCCACTACTTAGGTCACATGGCTCAGATGAAAAAACTGCCAGGAGCAACGCCTTCTCCTTGGCGGAGAGGCGTGCCACCTGTCACCCAAAGCTGCCGTCCCCTCTGGCATCACGCATGGATAGCTCTGTTAGACACTTGTGCAGAGAACAAGGCTGTGTTCTCTGCCTCTTGCAGCATATTTTTCCGTGGCACTAAACATGGGTAGAATTCATGATATTAATTGAATTAGAGAATATTCTTCAAACTACCAAGACTCAAGTCTTCATCCAGAAGAGTGGGTTGTTATTCACGGAAGGCACTTGAATGAAAACATTAATTTTTCTCTCATGTGAAAGATAGCATATGACACGCTTAATTCCACCTGACACCTGTGATACCACCCTGGTGACAGGCTAAGGTCCCCCTGTATACCACTCCTTTAATTGCCTGCATAGTTTCAGAGCACATTGTCAAAACCAACCATAAAAGACCTGGCTTCTTCAAAATTTTTATGGCATATAAAACAAGAAGTACAGTTCATGTCTTCATGGGCCGACAAAACCTCCCATGCAATGCAACATAATTAGATTTCTTCCAGGTCTGTGTAAGGTCTAACATGGTGTAAGATTCCCCCCAAAGTGCTTGGTTCATATTTGTCAGAAGAATCATAAAAACGGTGCTCTAGTAAACATTAACAGGTATTTGGTCTGCCTAGGATTTTGAAATCCGTGGCTTCCTATTTTTCTACGAAAGACCTATTTAAAAAATGTTCTACCTTTAGGAAAAGTTATGTGTTTATCCTGATATAACAACATCATTTGGGCACATGTACTAAAGAGCTTAAAAAAAATCCCTTGGATTTTTGTGTGGTTTAGTGAAAGATAAAAGCCTGCATTAGAATATACTCTTCCCTAAAGCATGCCAACTATGTTGGTTGTTTTGCTAACTGCTCCACTTAGCTCTCTGCCCCACCTCCGAAGAAAGCCTAGGATTCTAATGCCTGCACTTTGATTTAGAGTAAGGAACTTCGCACCAATAATAAAGTTAAAATGAGGTAGTTAGCATGGGCCCATGAGCTAGTTACAGAGAGGGGAAGGTTTGAACCCAGAAAGACACATGTACACACAGAGGGAACAGCCATGAAGAAGGCAGATATGCTCATATTAAGAAACTCCAGAAAAGAGAATGCCAAAAACTTCCAACAAGTAATGAGAGGAGACCTGAAAGAGATCCTCACTGTCCTGGGAAAGAATTTGTCCTCTTGATTTCAGACATTTTTAGCCTTCAGAATTCTGCGACCGTAGAGAGCGTTTCTGTTTTTTTCTCTTCACTACGTTATTTTGTTATAGTGACCCTGGGACACTAATAAACATTAGAAGTTACTATGATGTAAAGCTACTCTTAAATAATCCCCTGTAAATAAAAGCAAAACCTACCCCCACCCCTGGCCAAGCACAACCAGTCTGATGGGTGCGAATTGACGTCCATCTACTTATGGACTATTAATCACTTAACTGTTCCACTCCCCCAAAAGAGCCCCCTTCTCTGCTGCTCACACGTGGTGACTCCCCTTAGATATCTATTACCGATATGATTAACTCTGGATGTTAACTTTCTCCAGGATTGAGGAATGCCTGGCTAGAACACAAGGCACTATTTCTAGGTTTGCTGAAGAAACTGGAACTTGATCAATGGGCCAAATAAGGAAGATTCATGGTCACCCAAGGTGGGCAAGCTCCATCCAAACTGTTGAAGGTCCAGGTTGCACAGAGAAGGGAAGGAAGATGAATTCAGTCCTGTTCTGCAGCGAGAGGGATCATCTCTCATTACAGATGGTTGTGAGCCACTGTGCCGTTACTGGGACTTGAACTCAGGACCTCTGGAAGAGCAGTCGGTGCTCTTAACCACTGAGCCATCTCTCCAGCCCGAGAGTGCTCTTCTCTTGCTCATCTCCAGACACTGGATTCTGGAATTTGTACTAGCCCATTAGTTTCTCGGGTTTTTTGTCTCAAAGAAGGCATTATGTTAGCAGCCCTCCTGGTCCCTATAAGAACTACCTAACAGGCAAAGTTGTTGTGGGCAATTTGAATGGCACTTTAATGAGTATGAAAATGTAAATAACTAAATACAGAGAATATCCAATAGAAAAAACCTTAAAAGACAAATATAAACAACCATTATAAAGACTGTACTACTGCAAGCCAGGGGAAAAATATCAGATTGGTGTCACGTCCAACAGACTCGTTCTTTGTGTCTGGAGGGCCATGCGGTCCAGCACATCATCGTTTTAAAGAGGAAGAACTCAGTGCACACCAGCTCTTCCCTTTTCAGCTCTGTCCACGTTCTTGAATGTGCACTTTCTAGGAAAGGTTGGTTGTTCCTCTCTAGAGCTCACTCCAGACTGAACAGCCACAGAGGGAGGGGTATCTGTATTTGTTTTCAAACGTATTTGATTTACTTTGAAAAAACAAACCTTCAAATGTAGTAACTGTGGCAATGGTGATTTAAAAGATGCCATTTTTTTTCAGTGTCCAGAAAAATTATATATAAAGCAAACATAGTTATGTTTCTAGAATAAGGGGTATTTACCAGTGAGGATAGTAGAAAACTAATTTATTCTCTCCCTGAAAATATCTAGTGTTTTAGTATTGGTGATTTCCCTGCCTGTATTGATTTGCCGGTGCTCTTAGCTAATTGTCAAAGGCAGAAGGTACGCACTGACAGCTGAATTTCCGGTGGACTGCTTGATCATACGCAGACTGGCTCTCTCTCCACCACCCTTTGAGCTCCTGCAGGCATTTGACAGTGACTGGGCACTGACTGGCTGTCGGAGGAACTGGGCTGGAACCAAATACAGTCAAATGTCTGAGAACCTATAATTCTGAGGCGTGACACAGAACTGTGGCTTCCTAAGCGGAGCACCCCTGACTGTCCCTTCCGGGAACAGATCTACCAGTAACTTCAGTCTTTGGTTTTATCTCTGGAGCTAGTAGCTTTTTAGTTTCTAGTTCTCCCATTTGTATTCAGAGGTCAAGCAGGCATCCAGCAAGATGTGCGGTTGGGGATACAGGAGAAGATGTAGTGTGTGGAGGAGGCTTCTGGAGTCGGTCAGACTTGGATTCTCACCCTGCTCGGTGATGTTTGAGTTCTTGAACATTAGAAAGGACAGTTAGAGTTCCTACACTTATTTCTGATGTTAATGAAGTGAGAATTATAATTATAACAGGACTTTTTTTTTTTTTTTTTTTTTGGAGACTGTCTTTCACACCATAGCCCAAGCTAGCTTAGAACTTACTGTGCAGACCTAGCTGGTCTTGAATGGTCTTGAACTCATGGTAGTCCTCCTGCCTCAGCATACTCAATTAGATATAGGATTATAAGCAAGAGCCACCATGTTCTATGGCTATCTGTGTTTCCAGTGTGATTAATCAAGATGGGTGGCATGTATTAAACTGAACACACAAGAAGTATTATGTGTATATATTCTGTGTTGGTGGCATTCTCCTTTGTCCTGGCCCTCTCAAATGGACACAGAGGCTGTTAACAGTGAGGAAAAAGGAGATTTTACGTGGAAAGTAATTCCCTGTGGAAGGTTTCTATATGATATTGCAACAGTTTTTTTCCCTTGAGGTAACTTGTGGGTATGTAGTAAGTGACTATAACCCCAGCCAAACAACTGCCGGTGGGGACTTATTGCAGAAGATCATCTTATCTGGGTTTGTTGAATGTTTATACCACATCATGGCAGACAGCGTTCCAAGACCCTCATCTGAGTGTCCAGCCACTCCACACAACCTACTGTGTGCAACAGTGTCCTAACTGCATATGATACCAGAGAGAGGCTAGAACGTACAAACTGAGGAGATGAAAGGAGGGATTCTATCTATGTGGTTTTAAGAAACCCCACACCCAGCTGAGTAAGGGCTTCCCCTCATGTGCGCTCCGTAGGGAAGGCCAATGAGATCTCGGTTCTCCAGAGTGAACATTAGTGGATTCATGTCTTGTCATTGGGCTGTATAAAAAGGGGAGGAAATACTAGCATGCCTCTCTGGGAATGTCAGCAACAGGACACTACACACGCTCCTGTTCAAAGCCCCATGCCCTCAGAAAATGAAGAATATAAACCGTTGTGTCAGGGTTACCTTCTAAGGGCAGTCTCTGAGGAAGAAAGCCAATGCCACTGGACAGTTGGAGGACATCAAAGGTTATTTTTATTAGCTCCGAATTTTCATATGGCTTTAACTATGAAGGCACGCATAGCATAGCGACCTGTGACCGTCACCATTAGTCAACATCACTGTTCTTTCTTAAGCAGCTTTATGTAATCTGCTTGGTTTCATACAGCAATGGGCTGTGCTCTGCAGGAAGGAAGTGGTGTCACGAGGGTAGGCTGAGATACCAGTAATATCACCTGGTAGAAAGCAGGTATTTGCAGTCGTGGTTATAACTGTGCATTAGTCAGCGTTCTCTAGAGTTGTATTAGAGACTCTTTATATCTAGAGTTGTCTAGAGAGAACTTATGGAATGTCTCTTTCATATATATCTATGAAAATTATTAGAATGACTTACAGTCTGTAGTCCAACCAACTCAACAGTGGGCAGCTGTGAATGGGAAGTCCAAGAATCTAAAAGTTGCTCAGTCCTGAGGTGTTCCGGCTGGTCTTCTGAAGGTTCCAACAGATGTGCTGGCAAGTAAGTGCAAGCAGGCACAGGAGGAAGCCCTCCTTCTTCCATTGTCCTGATGTAGGCCTCCAGCAGAAGGTGTGGTCCAGATTAAAGATGTGTACCACCGCGCCTAGACCTAAACTATTCTTTACTTGGAATTTGCTCTGCCCTAGGCTGGCCTTGAACTCAGAGAACGGCTTGCCTCTATCTCCTGAGATTAAAGGCGTGTACTACATTGCCTGGGCCTAGGCATTTCATGGCTACTATGCCTCAAGATTCAGATCAAAAGCCTGTGTCATTCCACATCAAGATCTGGATCAAAACCCTATGTCTTCTGGCTTCAAGATTGGGATCCCATGTGTGCCCTCTGTTTCTGGATTGCAGTTCATTCCAGATGTAGTCAAGTTGACAACTAGGAACAGCCATCACACACTGTCTTTTGAGTATAGCGTATATCTTGCCTTTCATGTGGCTTGTGGAACATTTATCGCATTTCCAGACTTTGAATACAAACTACAAATGTTAGTTCAAATTAATTGGACTATCATAATGTGGGAAGCATTTCACAGATTCATAAGTCTGTGAGAAAAAGATACTGCTTTTTAAGGAAAAAAGAGTTTCGATATCTGGGTATAATTTCTGTACCTAAGTTTTCACCAACTTATGTACTGTCTCCTTCACGAGCCATAAATTCAGTGTTTAGTTTACTTCATAAGTTCTCAACTCTTGCTTAGATCACTTTTGATATGTACACCAGAATCTTCTCAGGGACTTCAAAATATAAAGATGCCTGGGCCAAGCTGCTGGAACTCTAATGGAACCTGAAAGCCAGCAATGTAAAAAGAGAGGGTGTTCTAATTAGGCTCCAATACTGTGATGAACACCATGTGCAAAAGCATCTTGGGAAGGAAAGGGTTTATTTGGCTCACAGGTTGAAGTTCATCATATAGGGAAGCCAAGGCAGGAACTCAATGCAGTTCCTGAGGAGTGGAACTAGTAGAATCAGGAACTGAAGCAGAGACTCTGGAGTAATGCTTATTTCTGGCTTGCTTCCCATGGCTTGCTCAGCTTGCTTTATTATAGAACCCAGGTCTATATAACTAAGGACTACTTGCCTAGGGGTGGTACCATCCTCAGTGGACTAGGTCATTCCCCATAAATCATTAATTTTTGAATAAGCATCCTATACACATGCCCAGGGGCCAGCCCAATGGAAGCAGCTGAGGTTCTCTGATCCCACATGACTCTAGCTTATAAAGGTGACAAAACCTAAGCTGCACAGAAGGTTCTGTGGTAGGTGAGTAAGGAAGAGATGACTGGACCCACCCACTGTATGGGCTGGTTTTGTGTCAACTTGACACAGGCTGGAGTTATCACAGAGAAAGGAGCCTCCGTTGAGGAAATGCTTCCATGAGATCCTGCTGTAAGGCATTTTCTCAACTAGTGATCAAGGGGGAAGGGCCCAGCCCATTGTGGGTGGTACCATCCCTGGGCTGGTAGACCTGGGTTCTATAAGAAAGCAGGCTGAGCAAGCCAGGGGAAACAAGCCAGTAAGTAACATCCCTCCATGGTCTCTGCATCAGCTCCTGCTTCCTGACCTGCTTGAGTTCCAGTCCTGACTTCCTTTGGTGATGAACAGCAATGTGGAAGTGTAAGCTGAATAAACCCTTTCCTCCCCAACTTGCTTCTTGGTCATGGTGTTTTGTGCAGGAATAGAAACCCTAAGTAAGACAAATTGGTACCAGCATAGTGGGGTATTTCTGTGACAACCTGACCATGATTTGGGGAGGACTTCAGAAGAATGTTGGAACTTTGAGCTAGAAAAGCCCTTGTGATGTTAAGAGCTCTGTGGGATGTTCTGTGGGAGCTTGGAAGATAATGTTGAGAACAGTGCAGAAGATGGAGGCCTGGCTTGTGAAATTTCAGAGGGAAGATTAGACTCTTATCAGGGTTGTTGCTGTTTTTTATTGATTGTGAAGATTCTGTGGTTTTGGTTAGCTGGAGCTGAAGAATCAGCTGTGATTAACAAGATACCAGAACTACTAAAGCAAAAGCTTTGCTTTACTGGAACTATTGATGCTGGTCAGATGAAGTTTAGAAATTAGTGGTGATTAAGAAGAGACAAGCATCATTGAGGTGAAATCTTGTGGGAAGTATTTTCTGAGAGCACAAATGGGCTGTGTTCCAAAGATAGCCAAGGTTGTACCTCCTGCTGTGGCTGGAATTGGTAATGTGTAAGAGTCACCCAGGTGGTACTGGTTTTGAAGGAATGAAGGGGTCATGGAGAGCAGCTGAGGCTTGGCACTGTGAGAGGCCGTGGAAGGCCATTGGTGAAGGTACAGCCTCAGCTGCAAATTAATGCCCCAGGACTGAAGGGGTCATACAGAGGAGTTGAGGCTTGGCACCATGAGGAGAGTCTGTGAGAGGCTATTGGTGAAGTCTGGTTGCAGCAAAGGACAGCAGTGTTCTGGAGATGCCGGTACCATGAGATGACCACCAAGAACAGCAGCAGCAGTGGAGAACAGGCAGCTGGAGCCTAGAAGACAAGGTGTGTGCTACAAAAGGGCAGAGCTGGAGAAGTGACCCAAGCCCTTGGAGAAGCCCAGAAGTTCTTAAGTGGATCCCAGACATTGGATGGTCAGAGATTGATTTTGCTTTTGATTGTGACTGTGTTCTAATATTTTTCCATCTTGAAAGAAGAAGTGGAGCCCACAGTTAAGAGACTTTGAATTGTAAAAAAAAGAAGACTGATTTTTAAAAGAGATTGGATATTTTAAAGGATTGCAATTTTAATATGTAAGATTTGTAAAGACTGTGGAACTCTTCAGGTTATTTAGATCTTGGGGATGAATAAGAAAGTAAGGGTTGAGGCTTAATAGTGTTGTGTTTATGTGTCAAGTTGACAAGGGGTCAATTTTACTGGGCCCAGCCCATTGTGGGTGGAGCCATCCCTTGGGCTGGTAGACCTGGGTTCTATAAGAAAGCAAGCTGAGCAAGCCAGGGGAAGCAAGCCAGTAAGTGACATCCCTCCATGGCCTCTGCATCAGCTCCTGCTTCCTGACCTGCTTGGGTTCCAGTCCTGACTCCCTTTGGTGATGAACAGCAATATGGAAGTGTAAGCTGAATAAACCCTTTCCTCCCCAACTTGCTCCTTGGTCCTGATGTTTGTGCAGGAATAGGAACCCTGACTAAGACACTCCTGTAACACTGATGCCATTCTTTCTTGCACCCGTGGGCGTATCTTGTCATTATTATAGCTTACAAGGTTCAGAGTTGGGTAAGATTGGTAATAACTTTTTATCCCCAGGCAATAGGCACAGAATCTTCCAGCACCATGAGAGCTAGTCAATGGAAATGAAGCTTCTGGATTTGTAACAACTTGATGTCAACATGTCCTATGACTCAGATATATGGTGTCTTTATCAATAGGGTCTTACTATGGCATTCTAGATTGTGATCAAGAGTAATGTCAATAGCCTTTAATGTTTGGGGACAGGAGCTAGTCTAGAGGACCCACTGACCAACAACCTGAAGAGAGGTAATTCATACTTGGTACTGGGATTCTTATCTTAACCTGTTGTAAGGTAATGTATATATGTACATATATACCTCTTCATACTCCTTATCTACCCTGCCCAAACATCATTTACCTAAGAGGCCATTCCTTATCAAACGATCACCTTCTCCCTCTCACTATACTCTTAGGGTTTCTATTGATATGAAAAGACATGGTGACCATGGCAACTCTTATAAAGGAAAACATTTAACTGGGACTAGCTTACAGGTTCAGAGGCTTAGTCCATTATCCTCATGGAGAGAAGCATGGCTGGAGAAGAATCTGAGAATTCTACATCTTGATCTCCAGGCAGGAGACTGTGTGGTACACTGGGCGTTGTTTGAGACCTCAAAGCCTTCCCCTGCAGAGAGGAACTTCCTCCAATCAGGCCACACCTCCTAATAGACCCCCCTCCCTATGGGCCAAACATGCAAACACGTGAGTCCATGGGGGCCATTCTTATTCTAATCACCACACTTATAGCACATATTTCTTTACATTTTTTCATTTAATCCTATCAAGGGGATATTATGTCTGCAGTACTTTTTTTTTTTTTTTTTTTTTTTTTTTTAGTTTCACCTGCCAACTAGACATTCCTATATTTCTGGAGCTTAGATCAGAACTTGAGAGCCCAAAGACACATAGCAGGCATACTTTTTGAATGATTAAGCCAGAGGCTTCATGGGTGGAGAGACAACTCAGCTAGTCAAGTCCTTGCCAAACAACCATGAGGTCCTGAGTAAAGCACTAGACCCAATGGCACACACCTATCATCCTATTTCTAAGGATGGGGAGACAAGAGAGCCCCTGGAGCTCACTTGCTAGCTAGCCCTGCTGAATCGGTGAACTGTGGGCACAATGAGAGACCCTGTCACAAACAACAAGATAAAGAATAATTGAGAAAAAAACACTTGACATTCTTCTATGGCTTCCACATGCACATGTATAAAACACATATGCACACACACATACCTTCATATGCTACATCTCAACCCACATGCAATGCACTCAGTGCCTGGGGTTTGATCCTTTTAGCAGGAATGGCTATAATATATGCTTAGACCTAGATGACTGGTCTGTAGTATCTTCTCTCCTGGATTCAATAGTAAAGTCCTTCACAACCGAGTTATTAATCATTGGCTTCCAGAGGAAACTTTATCCATATCCCTACCTGACAAAGTAAAATTTCAGACATAGCTTTTTAGTTGAAAAAAAAAAAAGACCAAATAGGGTTAAACAAATTCAATTTTCCCACTCAATCTTGTATGAACTAACCCCTAAAGAGAGAGAGAGAGAGAGAGAGAGAGAGAGAGAGAGAATTTGAGCTATAAGAAGCAAGATTTTTCAGGTTTGCATCTTCTTCCTGGAAATGGGCTCTCTTGTTATGCCAGATCACATGTGATTTTCAATATAGATTTTTTTTGAAGTTGAACTGGGAAGTTTAAAGGACACTCATTTTCTATAAGGTGACAGATGACAGATGCAGGTAAAACAATCACCCCATGGGTTAATGTTAAATTCCCAACCATTTATTCTAATGGCTTCATTTTATAGATGAAGACATTGAAACTCTGACAGGTAATAGTTGATCTTTCATAAACCATAGGATGAATAAATGAGGGCTTGAATCTGTTAATAACTTAAGGCCGTTCAGTTACATAGTGTGTAATGGATATCAGAACTGGGTTTAGACCAGGGCCCTTTCATCACCTCCAATGATATTCATAAACATCCAATTAGAAACATCTGGGGGTAGGGTATTGGCTAATACGATGTGGGTGGTATCCCAGAACTGGACTTTTTATGCCTCTCTTCTTTGGAAAACTGCTATATACCTAACATGACTAATACAAGAATTTGCCTCACTTTTAACTACACAGATAAAGAGTTTCATATAGTATATGGAGAGCATGTTTTATAGGATTTTCAGAATAAAATACCTCTACCTTTGCTTAGCTCCACAGGATCAGCCTTTGAACTAAATCTCAATAAACTGAAGATGTATTTCTGACATTTAATTAAATTCAACAGTTATTGAGGATGGGATAAAAAAATGAGTGGGACATGCTTCTTAATATAGACTCCTTAAATCCTACTTAAATTGAGGGAAAGAAGTTACAGGATCCTGATAGTCCCATGAATTTCTGATAATCATGATTTTTCAGGCTGCTGAAAGCTTGTCCTGTACCTTTAAGGCATGTTGGGATGCTTAATTTGTTCTGATTAACTGTTAAATGAAAGCATCGGCTTTTTTTTTTCTCTAATCAAATGGCTGTGGGATTTCTACTAAGTAATAAGTATTCGAGTAGTTTTTTTTCCCATTAACATTCTGTGGATGGCTGGGGGAAGCAATGTGAAGGAAACATCATATTTTATCCCTCTCATATTTTAAGATTGAGCAGGATTGGAACAGAGCTAATTATGTAACAGGTACAATAATTACATAACAGATTAAATCTTTCTGTAGAGTTAGAAATCTCTTTCCATAGAAAGCTCTGTATTTCTACCAGGTTTCAGTAACCACACTGATATTTTCTCTCATGGCATCCGTCAGTTGTAAAATGATGCATTCAGCTCCCCTTTTACATATGATTCATATGGAATGTTGGGTCCTACTTGCATTGTGTTGGGAGAAATAAAACCCATTTCTCATATTATAGGTTAAATGGAAGTATGGGATAAACTTAGAGAGGTGCTGGGTAATTTCTTGTACATAGAGGTACAATCTAGAGATGGCTAGTGTACCTTTGGGCTACATTCAGACCTATCCTTATTGTACAATAGAGTTATGTCCCAAGAGACTCAAGGGAAATTGAAAATATTCAGCATGAGCTGAAAAGCACACTGTGAAAATGGGTCTTCCTATCCCAACTCCCCAATAGAGGTAATTCATCTAATCTGGAAAATTCCTCATAGGCGTGCCCACCGGTTCCTTTATGAGGTCATTCCAGATACTGTCAGTTGACAAACAATAAAAACCAT
This sequence comes from Micromys minutus, assembly GCF_963924665.1. NCBI lineage: Eukaryota > Metazoa > Chordata > Mammalia > Rodentia > Muridae > Micromys > Micromys minutus. The sequence goes on from NC_137965.1 coordinate 9,292,329, forward strand.
CACAGGCTGGAGAGACAGCTCAGTGGTTAAGAGCACTGATTGCTCTTCCAGAGGTCCTGAGTTCAATTCTCAGCAACCACATGGTGGCTCACAACCATCTGTAATGAGATCTGATGCCCTCTTCTGGTGTGTCTGAAGACAGCTATAGTGTATTGATATAAAATTATAAAATTTAAAGAAGTCTTTAATAAAAAACCCTATCACAGTGCTTATTAGCTTTTTTCTGAGTTTTAAATGGATGTACATATGCATAACTGTTTGAAAAATCAATTTTTTTGAGGAACTTGTAATTTGATTAATAATAGAACCAGTGGCATTGTGTATGAATTTCCCAATTGGCCCATGAGGAAGTTTTACACTTTGGCCCTTAGAATGGATGGTGAGGTCTCTTAGCAACTGAAATACTGTAAATACATCAGTGAGGATTCAGTGCACAGTCAAGCTTAAAAACATAATAAAAGTCACTTGCTCTAAAATTATTGTGAAGTGATGAAGAATTCTTAGTTCCCAATTTGTTAGTTGATAATCTTAATCCTGATTTTCTGTTTTACCTTGAAAGTTGGGTACACCTGTGATGACTCTGAGTGGTGTGCTTGTGGGTCCATGGGAACTGAATTCAAAGCTGGGGAGTGTGCTGATTTTCTGACAGCATGTGGGCAGCCTATGGAGCAAGAAATAATTTTCCACAGCAGCTGTAACGATGGGCAATCTTTGGTTTTGAATTTGTAAATAAAAGGAAATAAAAGGGAACGTGGACAAAAAGGGGAACAATTGTAATGAACTAAGTTTGGGAAGTAGCGGATTGCCAGGGGTAATAGAAATGCACGTGCCCTGTACTTAGTGAGCATTAGTGGTTTGTACTCATACATGCCAGCTCATTAAATAGAAAGATATGGTAATTGCATTTAGTCAGTCATTATGTAGATCTGAAGGGAAGCTGTAAGATTCCAATCGGTCAGCGAGAAAACTCTTCAGTTGATTGGTTTGTCCTTAGATTCCAATCAGTCATCAAGAAAACTCTTCAGTTGATTGGTTTGTTATTAACGCACTCAGGATTATTATAAATTTGGTTCTGCTGAAAACATACAAGGAATGCTGTCAGATTGCATGTGATCAGAGCTCCTATTTCTCATGTTTGTGGCATAATAGAGTGTTACCATGATAGGGACATAGTATTGTGCTATACAACTAATTACATTTTACATTTGTTTTTCTAAAACCCATATTGCACTGGGCAAGATGCAAGGTAGAGACCACGTGACTCATATCACAGGGGTCAGGCAGGAGAGGCTGGCCAAAGATCTCAGGCAGGAGGATTATCACCATCTGCAGCCTACTGTGGCTATGGAAGAAAGCCTGCCCACTAGTTGACATTTTATATACTAATTGTTTTGAGATAGACAATTGCTGCATGGACTAGGCTAGTCTGGAACTTCTTGTGTAGCCCAGGTTGGATCTGAACCCTCTTCTGGGATTATATACATGCAGCACAGTGCCTGGTTATCTACTAGCAAATAAAGCCTAACTACTCTGGTTATAGCATCACCTTGTTGCCTTAGAAAATCTGGTGTCTGTAGACAACTTTTAGAGCTGGAAACCCTAGGCTTTGCCTAAACCAGAGATGGCTGTGGGGCTTGGGTGAATCTTTTATTTTATTATTATTATTTTAATTCACGGTTTTCTCCATTTTTTTTTTTTTTTAAAATGAGGATATGGGCCAAATAACACATCATTTGATTCCTTTTTCAATGTTCACAATATCTATGATTTGTACGAAGAACAGCAACTCGTCTTCAGTTAATTAGCTTTCTTGTTTTCACGACAAACTATGTGATTCGTCCCCACCCCCGATATTTGAAATCTGCCTACTGTTGGCCTCTCTGAGAGTGTTTATGAACATTTGTTGAAACTGACCAGAGAAAATCCTGGCAACTTGTCCCTGGTCTAAGGAAACTGTCAGCAGAGTTGTGGCTCTGGGCTGTCTCCCGCTGTAGTAAATGTTAATAAAGCCCTCGCAGAGGAACTGCGAACAGATGCAGCTCTGAAAACACAGTGTCCTTGTCGCCGTTTGCCCGTCTGTCTCTCCAACCGAGGCAGGACTTGCTTGTGATATCTTAGTGAATGTCATAAGCACATCGGGACTCACGAGTGCAATTGGAAACTTGCTGCACCCAAAGCCTTGGATACACACTGTCCTGAGCCATGAAGGTGTATCTACAATGACACAGGGGAATACCAGGCCCTGGAGCCAGACATGAGCATAGTATATTGTGAACCGGGGAGATGGCTTGTGGGATAAAGCACTGGGCCTGCCAGCGTGCGGACTGGAGCTCAGATCCCAGCATCCACATAAAGAGCCAGGCAGCTGTGGTGATGGTTCCCGGGATTCTAGTACGTGGGAGGCAGAGGCAGGGCATCCTTGAGGGCAAGCTAGTTAATCAGCCAAATCAGGCAGCACCGCATTCAGCCAGAGACCCTGCATCAATAAAGAAGGTGGAGAGGGATCAAGTAAGACACTCAACATAAATTTGGGACCTCTAAAGGCATATGTACACATGCATGTGCATACTCTCACATACTTAAAACATACGTACATCCATGCACACACATCACATAGAATACCCACATATAGAAACTAACAGTGTGTTGCCTTGTGATCACTTTCAATGCGAACTTTAGTTGAGTTAGATACGATTTATCTAACTATCCCATACCACATCGTAGGGGTGAAATTAGAACGTAGGTCTATTATATTGGGACAGCAGACAACACCTACATGCCTGCCTTCACTGATAAGTAGCTAAGAATCCTTGAAAAACGGATATCTTTCTGAATTCCCATTTCCTCATTTAGAAACACGTTGCTTAACAAAACATCTCATTTGAGGAAGACAAAAAAAGCAATTGGGTATGAAGGATTTTGGAAAGTTCACAGCCCTGTGTGAGCCAGCAAGGTAGCAATGTCTCAGCAGCCTGTTGGAATTATGCTACGGCTGTAATTCTTAGGGATTACATGTGATTGTAAATCGTAGGTAATTCTCGGCCTTCCTGGTCTCTTCTTACTGTTTCTTTTCCTGCTTGTTCCCTATACCCCAGCTGCTTAAAGTGTCACTGGGAATGTGGCACGACACTCAGAATGTCACAGAAAAAGGGCTGTGCCCATTCCCACAAGAACCTTAAACACATTCCTTTGACTTAACTTTATGAAGAGCAATATGTCTAATCTCTGTCCTTCCTCCTCCCTAGCCTCTGCTTCTCTGAGTTTATTAATTTGTGTATGTTGGGACTGAGGACCCCAGTGTTGATCCTGTCATGTGCAGAATCATGTAGAGAACACAGTATCATCATACGTAGCTTTTTTTTTTTTTTTTTTTAAGTAAGCACTTCTGCAACTTTCCAATGACTTTCTTGCTTGTGGTTCAGTCATGGTAAGATATTTTATAAGATGGAAGAACCTCTAGCCAGCCCCAGCATGGCAAACATGGCTCAGTCAGGCCTTGCCCTTCTCTCCCATTCCCTCTGCCTGGCTAAAACCATTAGATTACATTCCTAGAGCCAGACCCCTAAGATCCATTCTCTTATTTGGCCACTTGCTACTCCTGAGGCTGCCAAGTTCCAGCTAAGTATTGAAGTCCAGCAATCAAACACTTCCTTTTGGCTCACCTAATTAGCATGCCCAATCAAAATTAACCAACTCATCCTAACACAGGGTTCCTCCTTTTTAACTGTTTTCCTAGGGGCCTTGTTTTCTCTCTATCCAGAGGCAGTCCCTCTCCCTCTAGTTCCCTTCCCCTGTCTTACTCCTTTATCTCTGCCCTTTGTTCCTCTGGGGCAAACAAGTGTCTTTAACAAATTCACTTTCAGGTATTCCAGGTGTTTTTGTTTTGTTGGTTTTTGAATACACCTAGCACCAGCTCTTGAGTAGAGCAGCTAGGAGGGGGAAAAAGGGAATGAACAACCTCGGGTTCCTGCTCTGGCTCTGTAGCACCGGCAGCAAGAACCCTCTCTTCTCACCCTCCAGGTTTCAGTCTGCTGGCTCTAGGTCACTGGGGGGAGTTGAGAGATGATCCAACCAGGCAGTCCTCCTGCTCAGTGCCAGGTACCTTTGGAAGCACAAGAAGGCATTGCTTCAGCATTAATTGTTAGCTCATAAACTATACTGAGGGTTGAGGCTGTAACCAAGTAGATATTTTCCTAGTATGTATCAGGATTCTGGATTTTACCTCACAGTGGTGACATCACACAACTCTAATTGTAGCCCTGGGGAAAGCAGAAGGAGGATCAGAAGGTTAACATCATCTGCCCATACCAAGAACACTCAAAGCTGCTATGGGATACAGGAGACCCTGTCTCAAGACAAAAAAACAAAGAAATTCCTGTACACACACACACACACACACACACACACACACACACACATTCTTTCATGCAGAGATTACTCTTCTATGCATATATGCACTATGTATATGTTTATATAACAATTTTTTTCCTAACAAATATAGCCGTGTTTCCATTGCTATAACAAAGTGCCTGAGATAACTAAGTTATGAAGAGGAAAAGATTATGTGGACTCACAGTTTTAGATGAGATGCGGAGCACCCACTGCTTCGGACCTCCGATGGAGCTGGCATTTGGCCCTCTCAGAGTCATGACGTCCTGACTTAAGTCTCTTTATAGCATTCTTAGCTGACCCAGGAAGGAGACTCAGTACTTGGGCCCACACACTGGTCCCTGTGGTCCCTTGTATTCATCACTGAGCAAGTGCTGACTTCTTCATGGAAGTGTCTGTGATGTCATGTGTTAGGGTCCCTAACGAGCTCACAACAGCATCATGACTGTGTCGAAGTTTGTCAAAATCCTCGTCTTATTTCTTTTGAGGGAAAGTTTGTTTTTGCCTTGTCTGGGTTTTTGCATTATTCTTTGTCACTGCGATGGGACAAAAACAAACAAACAAACAAAACAAAACAAAAAAAAAAACCCAAAGCAACAACAAAAGAAAACAAAACCCAACCAACCAACCAACCCAACAAACAAACAAAATAAAACCCGAAAAGCCAAAAAACTCAAAAAGCCACCACAAAAACCCCATACAGTATGATCGGGCTTGACTGAGTTTTATTTTCATTATTTTATTTTGTGTGTGACTTGTGGCCTTGTTTCTGATATCTGCCTTTCTCCTCCTGATCATTTCCCGTGGTCCTGCTGTTCCTTCCTCAGTGGTGACAGGGCAGTAAAGCCACATTCCGCACGTATAACTTCTCTTTGTTCTAAATCTAGCTTTCTCTTCTGCATGACCAGTTTCCTTTCCCACAACACCTTTCTGTTTCCCCCCACCCCACCCCACAACATGATTTTGGCCTGGGCTGTTATTTTAACTATTTATTTTGGTTTTAATCTGTTCTTGTATTGTTCTAGCTGCTTGCTTCAGTCTGTTTTTAGAAATTTGATCCTTTCACACATATACCATCAATAAACACAGAATATGTGGGAATACACAGAAAGTTTTATGAAATTGCCTTATATGTTCTCCCCACCCCCTCCTCACCCCACCATGGTTGAGAGCTGTTTTCTTTCCATGTGCTGTGACTCCACTGTGTCTACTTCTCCCTTTGCTCATCCTTGAGAATGCCTCAGTCTGACAGTCACTAGTCATCCCTTTCTTTAGAAACATCGGTGTCTATCGATTTGCAGGTCAGAGCTGGGAGGACCAGCTGATTTCAGTCACCTGGTTCCGCTCCCAGGGCTCCAGGGCTGAGTGTCCAGAGCGCATTCCCTCAGCACGTGTCACCCCAGCCACAGGAGAACTCTTCACAGGTGAAGGGCAAGTCACTGAAATGCGCACACAGGCTTTGATGGCCAGGTATGATTTCCTGAGTCAGTCCTACCACTGTGAGTTCCCAGGAGTCGAGGTTGGATCCCACAAGATCATTCTGTTGCTGTTCATTGGTTTTCAGACTTACCATCTTGTCAATTAGGATATTTGGCATGGACATTTTAAAGGTAGTCAGGGAGAAGACCCCTTTCCTGATTTAATTTTCTTGTTTAACTCTGTATGCAATGCTTTAACAAACAGTCATCGAATTTATCTTGCTTGGTTCTCCATCTTAGAATCACTTAGCTCATCACGGTCTACACGTGGATGAGGCCATTTTGCTTTCTGACGTTACATCTTCATCTGGTATTTTAAGTACGTGACATCCTAGGCTGTGTGGTAATTTTTCCCCAGCTGTCAACCCTCTGGATCCTTACTGAACCTCTTTGGTTCTGTACCAAGGTCAAGGACAGTCCCACACCCCACACAGTGGAGTTGCTGCCAATTCTGCATTAATGAGGTAGGAGTTAATAGTATTTAAATATAATTCACAGTCAAGAGCAGCCAACCTCTTCTCTTTGCCAATTAAGAGGTGTGATGTCATGGAATACAAAGTCATTCAGAAACTATTTATGCATTGTTTTGGATTCATATGCATGACAATTTTTTCCCTTGCTTTACATTTGCATAATTGTAATTTCACCTAAATTTATATGCAGATTAGCTCAGATCTCTGAAAACATACTAATTGCCTAGATTAACATGATGATTGACCACCCTTACTCCCACCAAAGGAAGGGAAAATATCAGGAAATATAATAACCCAGGATATAAAATTTAAAGTGGACAATTCTCAAAACAAGTATCTGTAAACATATGAGACTTGACAAGTGTTTCCCCAAAATTCTTCTTAATAAGCACTTCTGGAGTGTTGTATTGTGTGGGATGTGTCTAGATGTCCCCCCACTATACAACTAATGCACACACATACACATTTGTACATATTAAAGATGAGATCAATATAAAATTCGTAGGTATATTTTTCTTACAATGTTTTAGTCAATGATGGGTTGTCCTCTGGCTTTTATCCCCAGATTTTTGTCTAGTTAGATGTTTTATTTTAGTTCAATTCAAAATATTTTGATAAACACATTAAACACATAGGAGGGTTAACTCCTGCAATTGTGTGCTAATAGTCTATCCATAATTTCTCTCTTTTCAGAAAATATCCAAATATATGGCATTTGTAACTAAGTTTAGTTTGTCTTATAAAATATTTGTATTATTTTTATTAAAGTGTGATGTTTTTTTCCCTGAGTCTCAGTATGTAATATCTGATGTGTTTCCCTCACACGTTTTTCACTCACTGATGTGTGCCTTTGAGCCTGAAACTCACAACATTTCGTTTAGAAATTCTTTTACTTAACAGATCTCAAAATGTAAGTATTATGATCCAACTTGCCAGTTTTACCTCATGGGAGGTGTGTGTGAATATTGCTAGACACGTTTAAGACCCTAACGTCTTGATTGTGATTTACACTTTTCTTATTAAAACTGGTTTCATGCTACAAAGGGCTCTAGACCCTTCTCCAAGTCTGTGTGCTCCAGGAAAATTCCCTTTCAGTTCTCAACTGTCACTTGGCCTCCAAATAAGTCCTTTAAACACAGAAGAAAGCCTTTTAAGAGTGATCTCTGTGGGAAACATATTGCAAATTTCCTTTGATATTGGCGTCTGTTACATTTTAGAGTTGGTTTAGAGAAGAAAACAAAATGTTCCTGTCCTGTCCTGTCCTGGGTCCAGCTGATCACTTGTGAACCACATTTAGATCTTGCTGTACTCTATGTTGAAAAGTTGACCATTACTATACCTGTAGTATTAAAGAACAGTGCCTACAGCTATGTGGTCCTTGGTCCTCATCCTGCTGAACAACTCTTTGGCAGGGTTGTGCTTCTAGGTTCTTATCTCTAAAATGGAAGCAACGTCATACTTGTCTATTGGGTTAGGTTGCAATCAAATGAGACAGGACCAGGTCCACAATACCGGGTTTAGAGTTTGTTCCCACCATTGATGACTATTTGGTGCAAGTAAGATAACGTAGCTAGGTTATTGGCTCAGTTCTGGCTTTGGCATGTTTAGTACGGTGAGCAAGGGGACGGGCAAGGTCCATTGCATCTCATCCTTATAGAATGAAATTCCCAAGATAATGTGTAGGATTTTCTAGGTGGGAGGAGACAGAAAGGATGTCGGGCAGCTAAAATTAGCTTATCACTTCTTCATGTGAGGTAAAAAAGATTTACTCACTGACACTTTTCTGCCTGCCTATATGCTTGATTACCAAAAGAGGGCGCCAGATCTCATTACAGATGGTTGCAAGCCATGTGGTTGCTGGGAATTGAACTCAGGACCTCTGGGAGAGCAGCCAGTGCTTTTAACCTCTGAGCCATCTCTTCAGCCTGGGCTAATTTTAAATGTACCCTAATGAATAAAAAAGAAATTAATAGCTGTGTCCTGTCTCTTCTCTCCCTCCATCTATTTCTCTAGTTCACGAACATGAGTGTGAGGGAGAACACGCCTGTGCGTGTGAAGACGGAGGCCAGAGAAAGACATTTGGTGTTTTTCTCTATTATTTCCTACCTTAGTCTTTCCATTTGGGCGAGCCAGTGAACTCCTGGGATCTGCTTGCCTTTAAGGGGTGCAGGGATTACAAGCGTTAGCAACTATGTGCAGCTTTCTATATGGTTTTAGGAACTGGAGTTCTGGCTCACACACATGCTCGGTGGCTTGGTCAGGGTTTCTATCGCTGTGATAAAACTTCATGACCCAAAACAATTTTGGTGGAAAAGGGCAAACTATGTCATAAAGGGATGTCAGGACAGGGACTCAAGGCAGGAACCTGGAAGCAGGAAGTGTTATCTCATCTCTGTTAAATACGTCTTAAAACTTTCTAAAAGGACTTTTTAAGTTCCTAATGGGCTTTCTTAATTAAATTAATACCAAGATAGCTGTCTTCATCATCAGTATCAGTTTGCGCATCATGTCTTTTTGTCCAGTTGGTTGAAGAGTTCTAGTGAACTGCATACAAACAGGAGCTACAGAGACCCAGAGTCCTGCTTGCAAGGGTAAAACCAAAACGAGGCCCTGAAATGGAAGGAACCTCCTCATAAGGGTGTGGACTCTGTGCTCTCGATGACTTATCCACAGAGCTCTAGTGCTGTTTGGAAAAGAAAACGAAGGGCTGGGCCATTAAAGGCACTTGCTGGTCTTCTAGGTTCGATTCCCACCTCCCATATGGCGGGCCCAAACTGTGTGAAACTCCAGCTCCAGGAGATCAAACAGCAAGGGCACCAGAGTAGGAGCAGCAAAGCACCCGTAGCCATAACATAAGAATAAAATCAAATTCAAAATTTAGAAAGGGAGATGAGAGACCTACTAGGCGCTGAGAGAGAGCATCAAGTACTATATTGTCCTTTCTAGCGATGGGGGCTTTTAGGAAATTATCTCAATCTCCGAGGGCTTGTTCTGTTAATGAAGGTCAGGTGATAGTCCTCCAAACTTCTAAATGACATGCTGGCATTCTCATTTTTTTAATAATTTACACTTGATTACTCTGTCTATAGATCAGGTGCAATTGTGTTCGCATGCACGAGCCTGTGTGTGTGTGTGTGTGTGTGTGTGCTTACTGAGGGTGGAGAGTTGGGAAACACAGGTAGCTCTCAAAGCTCACATCAGCTGACAGTCTCAGCAGAGCTAGTTTCTCTTATTGCACATCTGGTTCTGCCATTACTGAATCTCACAGAGGGAAGATTTCACTTATTAATTGCTTTCCGGTTAATAACAGAATTAAAAATTCTCTGCAGTGATGAGAACAGCTGAATTCCTTATAAAGAGAAGCCTGTGGCTTGTGAATTGATACTTTGGTCATGTAGGTTTTTTTATTCCAAGTTTTTTATTTTATTTTTTTTTTAATACTAGTTATTTTATTCCATACGACCTCCAAGGAAAGCAAGCAGAACGCAAACTAAATTTGTGGTTCGTGTCAGACATGTTCTAACCACTATTATTATAAGGGGATCGTTAACGTCTATTTTATCTCTGTTCTGGTAAGAGTTTGGCTGCAGTCTGAAGAGTCAATTAGTGAACTTACAAAAATTCCTCTTGAAAGTTAAAGACTTATTTAAGTAAGATGAGATAACCTAACACAGTAACTGTAAAAGCTATCTAGCAGAAGAGTTAAATTATCACTGTGCACTTCAGCGAAGTAATTTTTAATCTTTAATCATTTAATATGGCTTTAAAGGAGATTATAGTAAAATGATTTCTCACAGTTTTATTGTAAAAGCAAAACACCAAGACGCGGGCTGCATTCAGATTTTCCTTATTTGAAAAAAAATTCTTTAAAATTTTGTCCTTATTTTGCAAAAAAAAAAAAAAAAAAAAAAAAAAAAAAAAAATCCTTTAAAATTTTGTCATTTACTTTGCATTCTAAACAAGTCTATTTGCACAACAACATGGCGGACTTGAAGGGAAAATGTGGAGTTTGAATGATAGTAACTCACATAGGCTCATAAATTTGAATGCTTAGTTTCCAGTTGGAGGAATGGCCCCAACTGGTGGGGCTGGTTTTTTTTTGGAGGGGGCGTGTTCCTGTTGGAGGGGGCGTGTCCCTGGGGACAGGATTTGAGGTTTCCCCAGTTAGCTCTCATGGCTGTCTCTCAAAATGTGAGCTTTCAACTACTGCTCCCGCACCATGCCTGCTTGTCTGCTGCTGCGCTCCCATACTGTTGGCCATCCACTCAGAAACCATAAAAATAAAACGTTTTCTTTTATAGGCTACCTTGGGTTTGGTGTTTGAATCACATTAATAGAAAAGTAACAAAGACAGAAGACTATCTGGGATTCATATTTTGTTTTGTCTTGGTTTTTTTCTTGGTAACAATTTATTCCCACTTAAAACAAATTGCCCTGCATGTAACGGTAACATGCAACCAAGTTATAAAATTATTATTGGTTTTACAAGGATAAAAAAAAAAAAAACAGTGAAATTCCCCAATTGAGCAAGGCTTGTAAGAATTTTTATGTTGTTGGGTTTTTGTTGGGTTATTAAAACATTGAAAGAAAAATAATTTACAGGAATATAAAGATAAGGGTTGAGTGAGTCTGCCGATAATAGAGAAAGGGGCTATTTTCACAGAACAGAGCCGGTCCTTTTCTAATGTATCATCTCTATTTGATACCGACCAGACCAGAGAATTGGCTTTACCCCCACAATATACTGGTGCACACAAAGCAGTTGCTTTCTTTAGAAACAATAAAGGATTAGGGAAGGAGAATGGAGGAGCGGAGGAAACTACAGGGAAAGGATGCAGCAACCGGATTTTAGCGGCACACTGGGGGATGTGTTCTTTGTCTGAATTCTGGAGTGAAGTCTCAGGTTCGCGTTTGCCGTTGACGCCTCCTGTCTGCTGCGGGAACACACCCATCTCTTCACGCTCCGCTTCCACACCCACAGGCACGTCTGTCTTACCGACCGACTGTTGTCCAATTGAATCTGATCTGTTTCACGACAAACTCTGTTGTTCACAGGAGGCATCCCTAGGATGTGCGACTCTTCGGTGCCCAGAACCACCTGTCCCTACCTTCACTTTAACATGAGTTTTGTTTGTAGTCTGGGCCCTTAAAGTCTTGGCTCCCTGGCGTGTTTCATCCACCACAGTGTGTACCTGAGTGTTCTCGGCTGTTCCTTCACTTATGTAGCCCAGGCTAGCCTTGAATTCAGGATCTTCCTGCCCCAGCTGCCTGAATGCTAGAATTCCCTATGTGCGCCCGCCGTATCTGCCTCATTCTTAAATTCTTTTAACGATAAAACACGAGATTCGGGAGATGAAGTAGTTAGGGGAGGGCTGTGAAAACAGGTGCCCCCACCCCAATCCTGTAAGTACTGTGTAATAGAGTGAAAATCGATTACAGCGTTACATTCAACAATAGGAAAGAGATGTGATTTCCTCTTTTCCATGATTTTGGTTTGGTTCCTATGCTGTTTCAGAATTCGGAGGGGGTGAAATAGCATAGCATTTTGCATTTTTAAAAGGAGGCCAACAACTTCAATAACACTGGATATTGCCAATAATTAGTAGTACTCAATAGAGTATGTAATATAAACACTGCTAAGTTTCTAAATTGCCTTTTACTTTATAATGTATCTAATGGTGTGACTTTCGTACAACTGCTCCACATTTCTTTCCCCTCTATCTCCTTATGAGGTTAAAGGCAAGCTTCTGCAAGATTAAGAGAAACAACAAAGTGACTTACTAAGCCATGAAACAAATGGGTTGGAAACTAAAATTTAGGTCACAGGCAATATATAGAACAGATAATTAAAGGATCATTAAATTACCCATCGTGGGAGAAAAAATAATTTCTGTTAAAGTGCAGTAGCGCTCACCCAGCTGAAAGTGTGGGTTCAGAAGTGGAAGGTCTGTGCTGTGATTCGGAGAAGATGACTAGACCCTTGTCAGCATCAGTGAGAGGCTTGGATGCCTTGAGATTCTAATGGCACTTTATTGGTCAGGGTTCTCTAGAGTCACAGAACTTATGAATAGTCTCTATATAATGAGGTATTTATTGGTGACTTGGTGACTTACAGTCTGCAGTCCAATCCCTTAACCATGGCTGGCAGCAGCTGTGAAGCCCAAGGATCTAGCAGATGCTCAGTCCCACGGGGCAAGCAGGCAGAGTCCCAGAAGCAGGCAGAGAGAGAGAGAGAGAGAGAGAGAGAGAGAGAGAGAGAGAGAGAGAGAGAGAGAGAGAGAGAGAGGGAGGGAGAGAGAGAGAAAGCCTTCCTTGTTCCAATGTTCTTATGTAGTTTCCAGCTGAAGGTGTATCCCAGATTAAGAAAGTGTGCTTTACCTGGATCTGGGACTTGCTTGTCCCAGATGACCTTGAGCTCAGTGATCTCCTTGCCTTCGTTTCCTAAGATTCATAGCCTCTATGCCTCAGGATCAAGATCAAAGGTGGGCCTCCCAATTCTGGATTGTGGTTCATTCCAGATATAGTCAAGTTGACAGCCAGGAATAGCCACTACAGCCACCTTGCAATTATAGTTTCATTCCTGGAGAAATGCTATTTTTACCCAATAGGTCTTCATCAAAGAATAAATACTTATTTTACCCAATAATTCTTGAGCATCCATTGGCGATCACATTTAAGAAAAAGCCATATTTTAATGATGTGAGCCACATGTTGAAAGTTTGTTTTCAAGACTTTACCATAACATTTGGTTGCATACTGGCTATTTCTTTTTTCTTGGTCAATATTTTCCCACTGCTTTGTATTGTTTAGGTCATTAGCTTAGCCTTTAGCTGTCGTGCCAACTTCTTGCTTGTATTCAGTGTTTCTTATGAAGCTTCTAATTCCTACTGTCTGTGAACTGCCCAGTTTCCGATTATCCCATGTCAGAGGGCTTCATACATTAACAAAGCACGGGATTTTAAAATATATAAATTGCTCTTCATTGCTGTAGACCCCCTGAAGGAGAACATTCTGGAATCTCAATCTTGCTTCTGAGGTTTCCTGGCAACAACCATGACTTATGTTCTGCAGCTGTTAACCCTGTACAGCAATTGTGACGCTTCCGTGTTTTAACCTGGTCCTTAGTCTCAGGTCGTATGTAGATCTCTCTTTTACCAGACTGGATCCTTCTGACCAATGATTCTCATAGTACACTCATGGCGTTTGTTTTTAATGCTCTAAACTAACCTTCACAGGTGAAGCATTTAGAATGATTTTATGACCGACTCTAGATGGAGCTTTCATAATAGTAACACCAGCCTTTTTTATTTTATTTTATTTTATTTTTATTTTTTTTAACAAGATGACTGTAAGGTCATCCAAAACATGTGGCAATGGGAACACATATCCAGATGTCCCGGGGCCACCTTTGAGCCCCCGTCCTCTATACACTTATCGTCTTCTCTGTTAGAACACAGTGAGCTTCTTCAAGGAAAATTCATAAAGTTTATCTCTACCTCGACAGCATTTAAATTGGCAACAATAACTCCAGGCTGATTTCAGAGTCATTTGAAGTGTTACTTAATATTTTCGTATGTTGAGATATTTTAAATATTTTGTTACAAAAGTTAGGAAAGCGATTGAAAGACCCACAAAACAAACTACTTTGCTGTTTGGTGTTTGTTTACTTATTTATGTACATGTTTATTTATTTATTTATTCGCATATCTGTTTATTTTCCTATTTATGCGCCCCTTTCTCTATTCATCTGTTTCTTTATATATTTATTTATATATATTATTTCATGCATCACTCACTCTTCTCATTACTGTAACAAGCTACGTGACAGAGTAACATAAAGAAGGGAGGGTTTATCTTGGCTCATGGTCAATGGTACAGACCATGCGCCCTTGGCTTGGTACTGTGGGTAGGAAGGCATGGCCACACTGTATTCACAGTGAAGAGGCAGGGGATGATACATGTTAGTGACAAACTCCCCTTCTCCTTTTCCTTCAGCCTGGGACTCCAGCCCCTGGAGTGGGGCGGCCCACATTAGAGTGAATCTAGCCTCTATCGAACCTTTTCAGAGTCACCCGAGTAGACAAAGAAGCCTCCAAGGGAGGAGAAAATCGAACACTGGAGTGTATGTAGTTTGGCCAACCAACCTCATGTAGCTGAGAAAGGGAAGGACTAGGTTTTGCTGTGTTTTACTCTGTCATCCTCAAAACCCATCTTCCCCTATGGTTTCCTGCTTTGAAAAGTTTCCAAACCCAAGTGGAAGCATCTAACTACCACGTGTAGTCAGTCTCTGGCTTTGAGGACATGATAATAAACTTAACCTAGATTTTGCCCGTGAGGAGCCTGTAGTCTCAACAAAGACCACTTTCCTCCCCAAGCTTCAGAGTCACGTTTTTTTCTTTAGAAAACTTATTCCTTAATAAAGGCCACAAAAACACAATTTTAGTGCCTGATAGATCCATAAAGCTGTGATCAAGCTGATAACAGAATGAGAGCCTCCATTTGGAAAGGATGGGTACATTGTGAGCAGTCAATCCACACAATTTCATCCAACACATAGAACCATCTTAAACTGTGCATTTCTAAAGGAGACAGTGAGGCTCACAGATGAGCTCTTTAGCTAAGGCACTAACTCAGAAGCCAAAAGAGCAGGTTTCAGTCCTATCAGGAACTTCTAGCTTAAGCATTTCCTATTAAATTTGCAATCTCAGTGGCTCACGGGTTAGATCCTGGTTGGTTGTCTGGCAGCATTTTAAAAACAAAGCCTTCTCCAGGAAACAGATTTATAGGATGTGAACTTTACTATCATAGTCCAGGTAGATTAATAGAGTCTCTGTTAAATTAACTCACCGTGCAAAGACATAAAAGCATTAAGTAGCAATACCATTCTAAATTTTATCTCTTACCCACCTGTTAAAAAGTTCTGCCTCCCCTTTCTTTATAATTCATGGCAACAAAATTCTAGCCTTAGCTTCTTAGCATCTACTCTAGTTCAAATGTCCTTCTAAAATAGTTATCTGGAAGGATTTCCTGGCTTGGGACCTCGTGACATAATCTTGAAGACACATCCCATATAATGCAAAGTCTGTGTATTTGACAAAATAATAGGTGACAACTATTGTCTTCCAAGACGGGCATTGATACAAACTTTTAATTCACAGAGTCATTTTGGAATGATTAAGCTTATAAAAACTGAGGAATATGTTGCATTTGGCTTATCTTTTGCAAAGTGGATAATAAGTTGCATTTGGATTTTTTTTTTTGTGAAGCTGAAAGTCATTTTTCTTTATCCACAATGTCACCCCCTCCTTTTAAAAACTGTGACCTGCTTCTTTGCAATCAAGTTGGTTATTACACTGACTACCACTGCCTCCAGCTGTTTCCTGTATGCTATCCTTTATTTCTAGGAGAAGAAAAAACTCTAAGTAGGAGTCTAAGTTGGAAATGGATCTCACATCACATCCTGTCTAATTCACAGAATATGCCTTCATCCCTTTGGAAGCTCTGGAGTTTGACCCTTTCTTTGTGTTTCCCCCAAATAACGTGTTCTCAAAAAACAACAGTCCTTTGGGAGAAGTAGCCCAGCTTCTTTAAGAGGCATGAATCAGTACTAAAATCTGTTCTTTTTATGTATCTTGAGTCCCAGGAAACTGACCTGAGATGGCGCTCAGCCCATGGGAAGTGTTCTTGGCAAATACACATATGGGGAAGACACTGGGTAGAGTAGGGGATTGCGGCACAGTTATAACCAAAACATAGTCAGCTGAACTGGAGGCTTGGAAGCTTGATATTGTGTGGCTCAAAGTTAAATTTTGTTAGGGCAAGGATCTTGTCTTTTATATCTCTGCATTGCCAAAGCATTAGATGCAAGCTGCTCCAGGAGTTGGTGTGACCTTGCCTAAGGTAGCACTTATTGGGGAAGTGAATTTGAAGGAAGAGAGAGACAGCTGGGATCCTGTAGCTGGAGAATAAATCTGTCAGTGTTAATGATGGGATCTTGGCAGCACAATGTATCACCCCTGACACCGGTGCTCATGAAGAGACTACAGTGATATCGATTAAAGCCGGCATCTCAAATTGTTCAAACCATTCATCCTTCTGATAAACAAATGAATGATCCTGATATCAATTACCTAAACAAGGGGTATTCTAATAATCTACTTTCTTCCCCTATAGACTAGTTAAGTATATTTTCCCTATATACCTGAGAAGTGTATCTCCTGAAGCTCGGTGGTAACTAAGAACTTTTATTTCTTTTGTCTTCCTCCACTCCGAACTGACTTTTTCCGGCCTCCTATGTCAGGAGCCCGAACTATAAGATTTTCTGATAATTTATGGTGAAAAAAATCAAGTTAAAATCTTCAAGGTGATATTGTGATGCTTCTTCACACTTACGTGCTATGTGATATCCCACGCTAACTGCTCAGAAACCAAGAGATTGATAAGTAAACATAGAATTAATGAATATTTTTTTCTTTCACTGTAGAAAGCTTCTCCTAAAGAAAATATTCAGCATCCAAAGTAAATAGAAGGCAGAACCCGGTTCTGTTTGTTCAGAAAAAAGCAGTAACTCTTTCTAAAAACTATGTATATCTAATGTATACGATACTTACCAGAGTATTAAATTGGAGGTCACATGACACATGCTGTCACAAAATACATGTCAGATAGGAATCTTGATTGATCCCCCTTCCCAATTTGAGGCATTTAGAAAGAGAATTCACTGGGATGAAAGGATTCATTTTAAAACAAACAACAACAAAAAAACCCAGTGACTTGTAAGAGATCAAAGAGGGACTATCAGCAAAGTCAGTTTCTCTGTGAATTTTTAAAGGTACCTGGCCTTCACTAAGGGCTTCCTGGTCATAGAAGTTAGGGGCTTAGGATAGACGTGAGTGTGGAGCAATACCAACAGGCAAATCGCTGTCAGTTGCTGTTTCCCTGTACTGGAAAATAAACTAAGGGATTTACTGATCCTGGGATATTGAGATGCTTGCTATTTTAGGTAACGCCATTCTTTCAGTTAATTATTATTATGGATTAATTACATATCTATATGGTAAGTGCGACTTTATTTGTATAATATGTATAATTGCGCCTGTCAGGGTATGCTTATTGGAACTAGAAAAATTTCTTTTTTGTTTTTTGTTTTTAACTTTGATTTGAGAGACTAAGGGACAATTGATGGAGCTGCAGGGAAGGAGATGGATTCATTAGCTTGTACAGACCTGTGCTGGTTGAGCTTATTGGCTAGGGATGGGGGTGTGGCAGGGGCGTCCAGTGCCAGAGCTTAAGAGAGCAAAGATTTCCATTGTCAGCCAGAACACAGTGAAGGTTAAGCAGGGGACATCCTGAGACATTCTTAGACTAGGGTAAGCTTGCGCCTTTGATTAAGACGTGTGAGAAAATGTGGAACTGAGGGAGGTTCGATGTACAAATGGACAAGTTATTAAACTTTAAAAAAATAACTTTGGAGATCATTCTTGGCCACTTATATTGTGAGGTCGAAGCATAAAGCACAGGTGGATGTACTTTGCCAACCTTAAATCATAATGAACGTGTAGTCAGTCACACAAGGAGAGGCAGAAATATAACATGCATGATCAAAAGAAGAAAACTATGGCTCACGGTGCACATCAGTCTTCCAAGCTGCTGCTGACGAAGAGAGAGCCAGCTGTAAGCCTTACACATGTCTAAAATGGTGATTTCGGCAGCCATAGGAACATTACATATGTACTAAGGAGGCCCTGGGATAAACAGCCGCCACAACAAACTGCACGTGTTTGTCCCTAAAAACGAAACTTGTAAATTGAGTTTCAGGAAGAAAAAGAATAATAAAGAGGTGGGTTGCAAAAGTAGCTAGTCATGGAACCAAGGAAGCGCATGCTCATGAGTGGGAGGAGAAAATACTCAGTACTCTTCTTGAATATGGAGGCTAAATGGTATCGTGATAGTTAATATAGCTATAAATTAAAATCTATAAAAACTTCCAAGGTTAAGGACCGAGTGCACGGCTCTTCATTCACTGAGATTTGAATCAGATTTGAATTTGCTGAGATAGAGACATCAGAGTTCTGCTTTGCCAAGGTCACCTTGAGAGAGCATCCACTTGGAGACTCAGAGATGCTCAGAGGTCGTTTCCGTCCCTGTTTGTCAGTTCTGCAGTGGAACTGGGCGAGGGATGAGAGCACACAGCCTTTGTAAGAGCTAGGGTCATAACACTGGTATGGTTCTGCGTGCCAGCCTTGCAGGCTATCTGCTTCTTTCCCATGGAGGTTGGGAGGACTTGGCTGGTATTGGGTGGCTACTGTGTATACTCAGTCTACAGGCATTCCACCAAGCCAGAAAACTTGCAGTTCTTTTGAATCTAGGGCCATTGGCTTATAATTAAATTAAACCCTGCCTCTAGTTCTGGTTGACATTTCTTCCTTTTCTGTGCTATGAATCTAATCTTGGTCTTCATGCACATAAGACAGACTTTACCACTGAGCCATTTCTCTATGCCCAGAAGCTCTTTATTGTTTGATTGGGCTGTGTGTTTCATTGTGTATTGTAGGTTGACTTCAAACTTACTATGATCCTCCTGTCTCAGTCTTCCAAGTTCTGGTATTTCCAAGTACAAGTCACAGTGCTTGGTTTCCTTTGGAACACTGGCTTTCAACCTTTCTAATTCTGAGACGTTTTAATACAATACCTTATGCTGTGGTGGTCCCCAACCATAACTTTCTTTCCTTTTTTAAAGATTTACTTATTTATTATATTTGAGTACACGGTAGCTGTCTTCACACAGACCAGAAGAGAGCATCAGATCTCATTACAGATGATTGCGAGCCACCATGTGGTTGCTGGGAATTGAACTCAGGACCTCTGGAAGAACAGTTGGTGCTCGTAACTACTGAGCCATCTCTCCAGCCCCATTAAATTATTTTCATTGCTATTGCATGACTGCAATCCTGTTACGACTCTGAATCATAATGTAAATATCTGATAGGCGACCCCCTGTCAAGAGGTTGTCTGGGTTGAGCCCACAGGTTAAGAATCACTGCTTTGGTGCCCCCTAATGACTAAATCGATATTCTCTCTGCTCTTCAGGTTGTGTTCTTCTTTGGTGTAAATATAGTTAGCCACCTCCTGGAAGGTTTCTTTATTAGTAAGTTGTTTGATTCTGGTTGTTTATATGAAAGTCATATTGTTCCATAACCCTGTTCTGAAATTGCTTCAGCCCCCTTCACGTTGGGCTGTAATTATTTCCAGTTCTGTCTTTGATAAGAAATAATTCTTATTGAATAGTTGAGAGTAGTAACAACGACAAAATATCCCACTTATAAGATCTATTTACTTTCATTTAGTGGCTTAATGACCTCAAACTATAGTTCTGTGACAAGTAGAAACCTTGAAATACCTGCCTAAATCACACACGATTGGGCCTTGACAACTTGCAAGAATGCAGTTAGATCATCAAATGTGAGCATTTATTTTTGTAGAAACTGTATTTTTCTCTTTCTATAGCTACTCCACACTCATTTTTCCTTTATCCTTTAAATGATGATCTCAGCTGGACAGTGGTTAGCTCTGGTGTGAACTGTGATGCAGTAGGGAGGCCGAGGTACTGGGATCTCGAAGAGCTTGAAGCCAGCTTGAACTCACAGTTGCAGGTCAGCCTGAGCTACAGAGTGGAAACCTGTTTAAAAAAAAAAAAAAACAAGGCAAATGAGAAAGTTTAATTAACAAATAACTAGATTAGAGTAAATCGAAATGCTCCATTTTTTTTTTAGATTTGCAGACTGTCGTGTGAACATTGGAATCATGCATCCTCTCACTTATCACAGTGTTCTAGAAGCTTCCTGATACTGCTCAGTGTGGAGGAGGTGTAAGATGGTAATCTCCTGCAAATAAGAGACGGCGCTTGATTCACACCAGTGGAAAATGACCCCTTGGACCTTAAAGGAGCAGTCGTGGCACGCTTCAAAGTTAGAAAGCCCAGGGTCACACTCAGGAGCCACTGTCACCTTCATGTCTTTAAAGCAAACACAATTCACAGCCCTTAGCTTATATTCTTCTGAAAAGGGGCAGTAAACACGATAATTCTTCTGACGTCTATAGAAACCAGGCATGGAGCTGTGGAGGGACACGGGGGTGGCAGGCAGCAGAGATAGGCTGTGCTCTAAAGATGGTGATAGTTGGGTAATTCCTGAACATTAGCAGAGGTAAAGTATTAGCTTCCCAGGAGCCCCTTACCAGGGGGCTACAAACAGAGGCCAGTGACATGGCTAAGAAGCAAAAGCACTTGTTGTGTATGCCTGATAGCCAGAGTGGGATCTCTGAATCCCTCAGTGGAAGGGGAGAATGGATTTCTCAACGTTGTCCACTGACTTTCATAACTCAACATGGTACACACACACACACACACACACACACACACACACACACACACACTTTTTAAAGTTCCACCAACTGAGTAGCTTAGCACAATAGTTTCTTACTGTGGTGGGATCTCGGTATATGGCAAGTTGTTGACTGAGCTATCATCTTACCAAAATCTCTCAGGAACTTCATCTCCTCTTTTAAACTTCCAGGGTTATGACCCCATCTTAACGTGGCTTTATCTACAAAGATGCTACTATTTCCAATTAAGGCCATATTTACAGGTAGTAGATGTGCGAAACAACAAGGAGGCTGAGGTATTGTGATTGCAGAGAGTTTGAAGCTGGCTTGGACTTTGTGAAGAGTTAGGGTATCAACATGACTTTGTGAGGAAACACATTTCAAACCATATTAACACAAGGATGTGAGCACAGGGACTATTTCCAAGGTTCTGGGGAGAAACCTTGACTGGTGAGTTTTAAGAACATCAAGGAAGCCACATCTGTGGTACCTAAATGGTGAAGAGAAGAGTCAAAGGGAGATAATGTTATCACTGACACAAGGGGCACCGTGCTCTGGGCTAAGAGAGCTATTGAGGGGAGATTTATTTATTTATTTTTTTAACACGGATTGAATAGAAGGTTTTGAAGATTCAATTTATATCTTACCAGCCAGCTACTGAAAACAAGTTAGAAGGACTCGGGAGGATGAGCAGAAACTGATCAAATACAAACTCCAGTAGTCCAGGTGAAGGAGAATCATGCTAGATCAGGGTGGTGACAAAGATATAGCCCAAGTATTGGATGTGGGTGTGACCCAAGGGTTCCCCAGCATTTCAGGGATGAAGAACTCTGGCAAGGTGAGATTCTGGCTAGTGACCTGAGGGCAATCTTCAGAAGAGCAAATGGAAGCAGGGTGAGAACATTTAGGTGAGGTATTTAAGATACCTTTCTGTACAACATCAGGGTGGAGACATTGCAAGTCGTTTTTGAATACAAGGGTGGAGTTCAGTGGGGAGACCAGCCAGAGAGCCACCTCTTTCCACCAAGTATGTGCACAAATTAGGAGAAGGCACACTCCTGTACCAGCAAATCTCTAGACCAGGCATTCTAACCTTATCTCTCTTGTCCTGGGAGTCTCCATACAGTGATAACAACACCCCCAAAGTGTGAGAGTAACCTATGCCACGTGCTCCTTTCCCCCTTCTCCATAGGAAGTTAGGCTCTGGCATTTCATTTCAGACACTAGTCAGGAGTGAAAAAGCAAACAATTAAATCCAGGAGGAGGCTGATGTGGAGGGACGGGGATGTAGGTGGTCTAGCTGAGGGATGGAGATGCAGGTGCAGACATCTAAGCAGGGGGTGGAAAAGTAGGCTGTCTAGGAGAGAAATGGGAACCTAGACAGTCTAACCGAGCAGAGGAAATGTAGCGATTCTCGCAAAGGGATGGAGTCTAGACAGTCTAGCAGAGCGAGGAAATGTAAACAGCCTAGCAGAGGTGTGCAGCATAAAAATGTGGCACCGAGTTTTGCTTTGGAAAACTGACAAAACAGATGCAAGTTTAGTTGACAAGCCAAACAAAGCACACGAAAATGACGATTATTAGGAAGAAGATTCTCCTCTTCGTCCTTCTGTGCTGTGAGAGCCATTGAATTTTTTTTTTTTTTTTTTTAATGGCCGGGAATGCTTTCTGGCGTTTAGAGCAGATCACAGCTTAAGCCTCTCTATGGTTATTCAGGTGGAGATCTGCTGCTGAGAGATGCAATGCAGGATTTCCATTGCTCAGTGCTTTTCCTGGACCATTTCAGGAATGCTTTCAGGAATGCGATCTTCATACCCTGTGTTTGATGGCAGTCTGAAGGACCTCAGACGAATCAAACTCACTTTGGATAAAGCAGCTGTGAGGAGCCATTGTTAACCAAAAGAAAGATCTGAGCCGGTCAGCATATATGCAAAGCTGGGCCATGCCAGTCTCTGCTGGGAATAGTGGAGAGCCCTCAAATTCTAGGACAGAGATATGAGGAGAAATGATGGGAAAGCATTTATGCCTGTTTCCATTAGGATGTAAAGATAAATCAAACAAGATTTGATTACTTAAGTGAACCACAGGGCAAAAATTACCTGGCTCGTTACTAGAATTGGGATTTTCCAGTATTTAAAAATAAACATCTTAAAACCAAACCAAACCACAACTCAAAGGAAAAAGTATGGCTGCAATATTTCACTATCCCACTCTTTCGTTTTATAAGCATGACTTGAGCATGCCATGTGACCTGAAGACCACCTCCACCACCACTGGCGTACAGGGAAGGATTTATCGTGCAACCCAAAGATCCATTCATATCTTGCGTGTGCAGTACGAGACTCTGCAAGAGTGAGTGGCTGAGAACGGCGTCTAGGAGTTAAACGGGAAGAGGGGAAGAATGAAGGAAAGCAGCCCTGACTCTGAAAAAGTAGAGTAGCATTCATCCTCCTGACTGGAGTAGAGTGATGGCGCCCAGCACTGGTGGTTTTAAATTATGGGAACTTGGGAGGAGGCTCTTCCATGGTTAAAACATGTGTTTTCCTGTCTGTCAAAAGGATGAGACATCATCCCAATCTTCTGAGAGAAAGTAGAGTTTTCTTGGTGTTTTCTCGCTTCCTATATGACAAATGGAGGTTGAGAACACACAGAGGACTATAAAAGAAGTGGAAATCGGACCACACTCTTCGGGGTTCTTGGACTCATTATTAAAAGAATTTAAGGATGGAGTCAATTGGAGGCGTGAGGACAATTTAAAAGAAAAACCACAGGATAGGTGGCGATCTCAGCCTTTCCCCGAGGACAGAGGACAGAAGAAAAAAGCCACATCAGTTATCAGTTAAGCTGCATGGAGGTCAGCCACATGTTGGGATGGGGGGATGGGGAATGGGCAGTGAGAGGATGCGGGGGCTTCAGAGAAAGAAGGAAGAGTCCAAAATGTTGGAGGGAAAGCCAAGAGCCTGAGGAAAGCATGCTTAGAAAAGATAGAGAAAGAAGGCAAGGCTGTGGTCAGCAAGCCTCTGCACTAGGGCTGGGAATTCTGGGAAATAAAAGTGTATACCTCATCAAAGAACTAATTTTCTGTCCTTCTCCTTAGTGTGGCTTCTAGTGATCCCACCTTCATAGGAGTGGTGATTAGCCAAAGTGATTGAACCAAATCTACTGGAATATTGAATATTTATCCACCCCAGAAATTCTATTCTTTCTTTTATTTCTTTCTGTTTAGATGTATTACCCACAGAAGAAATTAAAGTAAGACTTCTTTAGAAGGTTTATAACTGGTATTTAGCAAAGGGTCTGGCTATTGAGAAATCTAGTAGGTGCATTCACCTGAACGCAGTAGCCTTAGGAAAGCTTAGAAAACAGCAATGACAAATCATAGCAAGTGACTCTCACCTTCCATAGAAGAGAATAGATGGGCTGAGGGAGTGACACCGTAAAACACTTAAATACCATGTTCTAGATAGAGATGGGTGGAGACAGACAGACAGACAGATGACAACATGATACTGTAGAGAGACAGCACATGCCATTCCAAATCACATTTTATGTACATTTTTCTTTGGGTTGCTAGTTTCTTGTCTTTTCATTTTATTTATTAAATCTAAGCATGCAATCTAAGCACGGCATATCAGCCAGCTCTTCCCTCCTCTCCTCTCATTCATTTGTTTAAAAAACCTTTTCCTGTCCGGGAAGCTAACATGCACTTACATACTCTTCTATGATCTTAAAAACAGACATATCCCTTAAACACTTTGACATTATCTGTGGCTAAACACAGAAATGTCCATGCTTCTGTGTATAAAAGTAACCATTTGACAGCTCCTTCTGATACACAGGTTTGAATGATTCTAGCCAGACCCTCAAGGAATCCTGGGCTTATATTAAAAAAGAAAGAAATGGTAGGTATAGTAATATGACTAACAATAGATGATGTTGTAGGGTAAGTGGATCTATGTTATAGATGACCAGTAGATATACGGCAAGCTGCTCAGAAGTGTTGAGATAATGAAAGATTCTAATGGAAAGGTGGGTTTGATCAGCCTTAAACTGACCCGTATCGTCTACTATATTCAGAGAACTGCACTAGGAGAAAGAAGAGAGGGACAAAGGTCTGTTCAGTGGAGCCTATGTGCTAGTGGGAAGATATCCCCATAAAATAATCCTCACATGCTGCAGGAGTGTAAGGCACTCACGGGATACTTTAAAGGGCGAGACTAATCTCTAGTGGGAGAAGGTTTCTGTGGAAGTGAATTCTAACCCCAAATCTGGAGCAGCATCTATGTGAAGAAGTACAGTGACTTCAAGAAAAGCCGGGTGAGTAGAACGCTTCCCTCTAGCTGGACCACAGAGAGCAAGAAGGGATGTAGGGATGAATCTGTGAGGTGAGGGGGATCCTGCCCATACATGGCTGTGGCTACATCCAGGATTCTGCAGCTTATCTAAGGGCAGTAAGAAGAAAGCATTCATATGAAGCACCTACAAGTAGCTTAATCAAATTTCCCTTTACAAAATGCTTGAGGACCAGGAGGTCTGAATGCCAGAACCCTTTGAAGATTGTTAGAGAATTCCTGATGAAATACCCTGGCTGCTTGAATTGATGACCAGGAGGATACAGGCCTTAATGGAGTCTGGAACTTTACCAATTCTGCAGTGAGAGGAAGGAGTCCAAGGCAGCAACTTAACTAGAAAGGAGAAGGGGCCTGTATTGTATTCTTACTTAAAAACCAGCATCAAAATACAGTCCAGATGAAAAGAAAATGAGGTAAATGATTAAAGACACAAAACTACAGTAATTCTTTGTGTAATTAAAGTGCTTTAGCAGGGGTTCTAATGAGAGGCCCACCACCACACATACTGTCACAAGTCCCAAGGCAACTGAGTGAAAAGAATCCATCGGCCCAGAGCTCTTCCCAACGCTTACCGATGAGAACAGGTACCTTTCTAACCTTGTCCAGTGTCATTCTACTGACCCTCACAATCTAGCTGCAAGGCTAGCTTCTTCCTTCAGAGAACCTTTCTAGTGCCTCCAATATAAACAGTTATTTGGTTTCCATGGCATTTAAGTAATAGACCTTGTTTAGTTGCTGCATTACATCTCTCAAAGTTGTTTTCACACATGCCTGCCACCCCTGGAGACTCAGAAATATTTTAGTCCAGTTGCTTTACCCTCACTTCCGGCGTATGGACAAGATGCTTACCATCTTTGCACAGCTGAACCATGAGTTTTTCTTGACCTTGTCAATGCAGGCTTCACTCTACCTAGTTTTATCATGTGCACTACTGAATTTCTTCTACCCTGCGCTATTAAAAAATCCATTGGAGAGCTTGCTGTCTCTTGAAGAAATTGTATAAAGTCTAGCAAAAGAGAGGGGGATAGGGAGGAGGAGAGGGACAGAAGAGGGGAGGGAAGGAGGAGGGGAGGGAAGGAGGAGGGGAGGGAGGGAGGGAAGAAGGAAGGAAGGAAGGAATGAAGAGAGGGAGGGAGGGAGGAAGGAAGGAAGGAAGGAAGGAAGGAAGTAGGATTGGCTACTGTGTTCAGGTGAATGCACCTCCTAGATTTCTCAATAGCCAGACCCTTTGCTAAATACCAGTGATAAACCTTCTAAAGAAGTCTTACTTTAATTTTTTCTGTGGGTAATACATCTAAATAGAAAGAAGTAAAAGAAAGTCTAATCTCCCATATTTCACAGAAAAGAGAAAAAGCTTTGTGCTTAACTGGGCGGTAGCCATGTGTGTACCATTATATTGTTGAGTATCGGGGACTGAGCAGAGATCTCGAGGATGGGAGCGAGTGCTTTACCAAGGAGCCTCAGCCCTCTCCTCTTGTTCTTTGCTTTGCTTGCTGACTCAAGCACTCTAGCAGCCTGACAGCATTTACTTTGATCCGAAGGTTATACATTTATTCTCTTTGAGGAATAAGGGCCTGAGATTTCTTAGATAATTCCTCGTGCTGTGTATTCTTTAGTAGAGAATGATACTTTGATGTGATTGCTGAAAGCTAATCATAGAGTTGATTAATTTATGTTAATAAAATCAGGCCAAGTCTTCAAACAGGCACTAAAGAAGCCTGAAGTGTTCTAGCTACTCAGAACTGCACTGTATGTGTGTGTGTGTGTGTGTGTGTGTGTGTGTGAGAGAGAGAGAGAGAGAGAGAGAGAGAGAGAGAGACAGAGAGAGAGAGACAGAGACAGAGAGAGATAGAGACAGAGAGAGAGTGGGGGGGGTCAGGATCGAAATGTGTTATCCCCTCCCTCTCTCTTCCACTTAAGGGATACTTAGGTAAGAATCAAAGAGACAGTGATCACATTATCACCCCCATCCCAGTTATAGTGGTTTATGCCAGTAGGTTAGGCAACAGAAGCACCACAATTTTGAGGTCGGGGGCGGGGTAGATTACACAGTGAGTTCCAGACCAGCCTGAGCTACAGAGGAAGATCCTATCTCAATAGAAGAAAACAAACAAACTTTACTCTTGCACTAAGACTCAATTGCAGTGTTTAGCTCGACGTGCAATAACTGATTACAGAAATTCTGATTTGTCATTTTACCTTATACCATCTCTCCAAACTGACTGTATCATTCTAAAACAGCAGCTCTGTCTCTAAGGGATAAACTCCACCCTTGTTAGTCTTTAATGTAATCTTATAAAGAGTTAGAAAAGTCTGTCTCTCAGGGCTAGAATACGGTAAGGAAAAAGGACTGAGTGAACATTCTCAGTAGCTCCTTGAAAGGGAGGAAGTCCGGTCATGCATGGTCTTACCTTGGAAAGACCCATGGGATCAGATGTTATTTTCACCCAAGAATGGAGTTTTCTCCTGTGCAGACATGTAAAAAGTGGAATGTAAGTATATTCAGGGTTTCCCTACCTAAGGTCCTGGTCATCCATGTGGTCCTGTGCCTCTAAGTTCTGACACAATGCTCCTGAACTCCTTCCTCTGTTTCTCTGAAACCCCCAATGGGCTATATCACCACGTTGATAGGCAGAGGATCAGAAATGCACATCAGTGAAATCAACTCGGAGACCTTGCCATTAGCAATGGATAGAAGCCATCACCTATGCTAATTCTCCTCCCAAATTATGTCGACTCTCATAATTAACATAATGGCTGCAGAGTTATTCAGGGAGACCAAATGGCAGCGTAATGGAACCTCAGTAACAATATGAAAGCAGCAGAAAACACGCTTGTAGATATGAGATTCCCCATTTTATGAATATATACTCATAATACTCATATTATGAATATATTACTCAATATATATTTATGATGTATACATATTCATATATACATATATATGAAAACTGCCTTTTTATCTAGGTCAGCACTATTTTGTTTTATTTGTTTTTGATGATTTTATTCACATATTATACAATGTATTTTAATCATACCAACCCCAACTACTCTGTCTTTTTATGGACATCCCCAACATGTGTCTCCTATTTTCATGTTCTAAAATAACCCACTAAATACAATTAGGGGTGCTTGTATAGTGTGGGCAACATAGCACTGGTTGCACACTCAAAGAAAAATGACTTCTCCCTGTCTCCCCACCCACAAGCAGTCATCCAATGCCAATAGCTCCTCAGCCAAGAGTCGGGACTCCTGAGCTCCTCCTCATCCACGCTGGACATTGGACTAACCTAATCTCATTCAGGTCTTTACTAAGTAATCACAGCTATAATGAATGTGTAAGTTCAATGCCACACCATGTTCCAGAGACAAAATTTCATAGCATTCTTGGCACCTCACCTTCCTCAGTGTTCCCTGATCTTTGTAAGGGTTGACACAGATTGGTCATTTAGGGGTGTGTGTCCAATGGCCACACATTCTTGTTGCCTTGATCACTTCTAAAACTCTGCAATAGCTGCTTACTGCAAAAAGAGCCATCTTTGATCACGACTGAAAACAGCATTCATCCATAGATATAAACATAAATATTTAGAAAGCAGTTTGACAAGCTTAGTGGATCAGCAGTAGTGTGACACCCTGAAGATCTATGGCTTCCTCAGCCATGGATCAGGCCCCAGATTGAGTAGGAAGCAGTTGGTTACCCTTGTAACAATTATGCCGCTATTGCATAGGTGGATACATCTTTCCCAGTATTGTAACTGTGGGGTCAACTGTTAGAAAAATTCATTGACAACTTTTCTCCCCTGGCAGGCTACGTAGCACTGTTGGTACCATGAAACTAGGCAGCAGGAGGGAGTTTCCAGGCTGGTTCCACCTTGATTTATCTATGTGCTACAACCAACATTTATTGTGTCTTCAACAATAGAATAGGGTCTTATGGTGGACGACCAAGAGCACTAATGGAAATTGCTCGTGCTGTTTTGGGAAACTCTGAAGCCTTCCTGACTAGTAACTCACAGGGAGGTAGCCAGTGCCTGATACTGTGTTTTCATTTTATACCATGTCCTCCTGAGGAAGCACTGTCCACCTCTGTGGGGCACCCCCATCTAAACTCCTTCTTTTTCTAAAAATTAATGAAAGATAAGAGAACGAACTAAACTTCCCTATATTTTACCTAGCTGCAGAACAATAGATTTTCCTGAGGCTTTTCTCCATACTTAGTTTTGGTTAGTTCACCCTCATGTGTCCTTCCTCATATTCTTCCCTCCCCCTCCCCACTTAGCTGTTGATGCTCAACATTCACCTCCTTCATTTTTTATCACATACAAAATAACAAAAAACCCTCAAATCATATGGTCCAACGTCTTTATATTAAAACCTAAGTAACTCTATTTTCAAAATTTCTGTCAACTAGCTCCTCTTCCTGTCCAGTCTCACGTGGAACCATCTTCTCCACAGTCAATAGAAAATGAAGAACTCTTCATGAACTTCTCCTGGACCCCTGTTTTTTTTTCTCTCTTACAACTTTATTTAAAAAAAGAGGAATACATATACAGATTTTTAAAGGCATTTTGGCATAACACTTTACAAATATTTTTTTGTTAGTACTTAATTCTTTTAGAGGTTTGATAGCATGCATTGAAATCCCACTAGTTACTATAAGCATAAAGTACATGTAGGACAGAATGTAACATGGAAACAGTTTTCTTGGTGAGTATAGCTTAAGCATAATTTTTAATTTGATTTGAATATAATTGCAGGTTCGAATGAAGTTGCCAAAAGTAACATGAAGATGACCTGTGTTCCCTTCTTTTAGTTTTCCCCAGTGACTAACATGCTTTTAAAAAAGGTTCCCTCTCTGTGTTATGTGTTTGTGGGGTGGTGGTGGTGGTTTGTGAGTGTTGTGGTGTGTGTGTGTGTGTGTGTGTGTGTGTGTGTTTGTGTGTGTGTGTGTGTGTGTGTGTGTGTGTGTGTGTGTTTGTAGATCAGAGGGCAAGTTTTGACAGTAAGTTCTTGTCATCCATCTTGTTTCTGAGGCAGGACCCATCTTGCCATTTTTTGTCAGTGTACTTCACACTCCAGACTAGCTAACCGAGGGACTGCCAGGCAATTCTCCCACTCTGCCTCTCATTCCCACGAGAAAGGGCTGATTAGGGTGCATCATGCTTTTTCATGGCTCCTGGAAATTTGGACTCAGGTGGTCAAGCTTCCACAGCCTTAACTTGCCACGATGTCTCTGTGGCTCACAGTATGATAACAAGACTCAGAAGCATGGGCGTTGATAAATTCCCCCCGAGACAGTATGCAGATCTCACTAGTCTTACATGCCTGTGTGCACGGGATCCCGTCGTCACATTTGTGTACTTTGACATAGCCACTACCACAGTTAACAGAGACCTGTTCCACCTCTTCATGGCCAACTTCATGACCTTTGCTCTAGTTCTCGGCACCCACTCGTCTGTTCCAGCCCCACGTTTCTGTTATAGAATGGTGCAATGATGACTGTGTATAGCTCGTGACATCTTGAAGTGGGGATTTGTTACCAGATGTTCCTGCTCTTGCAGTACAATCAATTGCTTGCCAGTATCAAGAACTCAGTTCTTGAAGGGCATTGAATTTGCATCCAGGTTGAGGTTGTTAGATACCAAGCTGCTGTGGGCGTTTGTTGACAGGCTTCCCATTTCTCTTGGACAAATATCTAGAGATACTATTAGCACTTGGTAAATGTATATTTAATTTTTTTTTTTAGTAGCTGCAAAACCAGTTTTCAGAGATGCCATAAAAATCACACATCTCCACTGGGATTGTCTGAGCAATACGTGATTGTCTGCATTCAAACTATTCTTTGAACTTAGCCCTGTTTTTCATTTTAGCTATTTAGATATGTGGACAAATAACTCACTGGGGTTCTGAATTGTGTTTCACTTATTACAAGTGACACTGGATGCCTTGTCATAGTTCTCTTGGTCTATATACCCTCTTTAGTATAAATCTGTTCACACATATTTTTCTTATTTTACAGTAAGATTGTGTGTGGTTTCATTTTTATTTTTCCTGCTGAATTTTATTTTTGTTAAAGACGTACATGACAGATGCTTATTGCTTTAGTTTAAAGTTCATAAATAGTACTAAAACTATTGACATTACAAAAGAATAAAAACCACAACAAAACAACAACAAAGCACAAAACAACAACAACAAAGCAACCCAAGGTTGTACAGTGAGGCAAAACGTTTCCAGAATCCAGAGTCAGTCTGGTGCAGAGCTGCTGCTGTGTAGCAGAAAGAGGACTGGAATTCCTTGACTAATAAGAAGAAGGTAGACAGAGACAGTCTTGTTACAAATCTTACTTGGCTGCCAGTCATCCAAACACCAGGAACCATAAATTAAAACTCAGCTTTGACGTACCACTTATCATGATGTTAGTCTGACCACACCCACTCTGGACCAGCAGGGAATCGGCTGTGTGGTGTGAGCACTGTTGTCTCAGTCTTCCATCTGAGCTTCTAGCTATGAAACCAGATCCTGAGATTCCATTTCCATTGTCCTTCCTTCTGCCTCTCCCTTAGCCATGTGCTACTACATTTGTTTCCTATAAGCTGAACCCTTAAAAGTCTCTGAGTGTGGGAAATAACTGCTTTATAAATTTAAGATCTTGTTTTTGATATTTTCTGTATCTTATTTGGTTATTCATTTGTGTCTCGAACAACCCGGCAAATCAAGAAACATGACCCTAATTCATTCTTCATGACAGTGGCATAGTGGCCAATGGTTCAGTTCGATTTAGCCTCAGAGTTATAGCCCCATCTCAGCTTTCCTTGGTATTTGGTGTGTCCTCCTTGTGTGGTGGCTTTTAAGATACACAATGCAGTAAAGGGGAGGGTCCAGCATTCTCCTGACTCTTTCATCATGTGTAACTCAGTCTTTGCAACTGTTTGGAGATTCTGGGGACTTTCTTTGCTGATTGTCTTGACATTAAATGCCATCTGAAGATGTCTACATGGCAAGAACTGACAAGCCCAAGGTAGGCACCCTTTGACCGATGAAAGTGGCTTCTATCCAAGAACAGTCGAGAAGCAGGAGACAGCAATCCCACAGCATCAAAGAAATGAATCCTGCTGATAAACAGGGAGAGAGAGACTAAACAGTTTAGCTCCATGTGAGCCACTAGGTGGGACTTGCAGCTGGGTGACAACTCAACTGCAGCCTTATGAGACATGACACAGCAGATGCTGCAGAGCTGTGCCTTCAGTCCCAACCCCCACTAACCAAGAGGTAATAAATGTGCGCTGAGTCTCATCAGGAGATTTGTGGCCATTTGTTATGCTGTAGTAGAAAACTGTTAAAACTGTCCTTCCTCTAGATCCTGTGTGTGTGCCTGTCTGTCTGTCACTGGCATAAAACAAACAAACAAACCAATAAATACTTCTGTTCAGGTACTCATGAATATGAAGCACTTTCTTTTATGGGACAGACTTTTCTGTCTAGATGCTGTTGTGTTTTTGTGGAGCTAGATTCAATCTTGGGAGACCTGAGCATCCTAAGCAAGCACACTACCTCCCTTTAGTGTGATCATTGTTTCAGACAGGATCTACTGTGTGTCCCTGGCTGTCCTTGAACTCACAATCCTTTTTCCTTGCCACAGTCTTCCAAGGGCTGAGATTATAGGCATATGCCATCAGACCAGCTTCTCTGCATTGAATTAGCCGGGGTCAGAACGTTTTCATCAGTTTTGATGATTAATTCATGTCTATCCTGCCATGTGCCAAGTGTGCACTGTTTCCTGCAGCCTAGGTAGCAACAGACTCCAGTAGAGCTTTACAGTTATCTTTAGCCTCAAACATGAAAAAATATGATTATTATATGAATCTCGATTTTATTGCCTGCCAGTGAGTTTCAACTCATTTTTATGTTTCTTGATTACAGGGATTTCTTATTCTTCAGAATGATCTTTCAAATCCTCTGTGGATTTTCCCCTGTAGGTGATTTATATTCTTTTATTATTTAATTTTATCTTTAATTTTTAATCTCCCCCTGTGTGTGTGCATGTGTGTGTGTGAGAGTGTGTGTGTATGAGTGTGTGTAAGTGTGTGAGTGTGTGTGCGTGTATATGTGTGTGTGTGCGTGTGTGAGTGTACAATTGTATATGTATGGGGCAAATGATCACATCATACAGTGCAGACTATAACATCTGGTATACAATTTCTATCATGCTCTACCTTATTTCACTGGGACAGGGTCTCTCACTGAGTCTAGGACTAGGCTGTTTGCCATTAAACCTCAGCAGTCCTCTTGTCTCTGACTTCTAGAGGGCTTGGGTATAGGCACATACAGCCCCATATTTTTAAGGATGTTCTAGGGATTTGAACTTGGGCCCTTGTGCTTGTGGATTCTTATCCAGGGAGCCATCTCCCCAGCTCCTGTTGTCAATGCAACTTGTGATGACTCAAAATGAGACCCCAGAACCACACGTCCTTCTGAGAGTTTACTAGGAACCATAATAAATAGCTCAGGTAGCTCCCTGACCTAATGTGTCAGAACCTGTGCTTACACAAAATCACGGGTGATTTGTGTGTCTGTTTGTGTTTGAACAACACTCGTTTAAACCAGTACAGGTGAGAAAAGACCTGAACAGCTCACTGGAAGTCTTCAGCGCTGCTGTGGAGCCCCATGCAGTGTTCCTCTGCATGGCGTTCAGTGGCTCCTGGACTCTGCTCTGTTACATTAGCCTTTCAAGCCCTGGATATTTTTTCTCCGTCATTTTTTCCCTTATTGATATGCTCACAGAGTATATCAATTGTGCTGCTGTTTGTAAGAGCCAAGCTTTTTGCTTTTATTCTGCTACTATGTTCTCTCCTTTACAACACTTTCTACTTTACCTAATCCTTCTAGATATTTTTGCTCTGTTTTGTTTTTAAAGATTTATTTTTACTTATTTTATATGTGTGAGTACACTGTCGCTGTCTTCAGACACACCAGAAGAGGGCATCAGATCCCATTACAGATGGTTGTGAGCCACCATTTGGTTGCTGGGAATTGATCTCAGGACCTCTGGAAGAGCAGTCAGTACTCTTAACCGCTGGACTATCTCTCCAGCCCCTTTTGCTCTGTTTTTGTTTGTTTGATTAGTTTCTAAGTGAATATTAAGTGATTTTCTTTTTGTTCATAATCAAAACAATAATGTCATACTTCAGTGTATAATAGATTTTTCTGTGCTCTGTAGTTTGTTACCCATTTTCATGTTTCTTTTTTAATAGTTAGAATTATAATGTTTTAATTTTAATAAAATATCCAACATGCTTGTTTTATAGTTATATGGTATCCTCTCTATTTTAAAATTATTAAAAAATTTAGAATGTTCAATTATAGTTTTGAATTTTGTAAATGGTGTCTTGACAAGCAAAACCTAAATATTCTCTATGTTTGCCAATTCATAGTTATTTGGTTCTTTTCTGTCTATATATTTTTCCCCCTTTGGAGACAAAGTCTTCCCATGCATCCCAGAATGAACTAAGGTCAAAATATTCCTGTTTAATTTTTCAGAGTACTAGGATTGTAAGCAAGTATCTCAATGCCTTATGTTTTATTTTTAATTTTCATTTCAAACCTGTTTGGAAAAAGACTTCTATTTAGTGGGATAGACAGACAGACAGACAGACAGATAGATGGAAAGATAGATGATAGATTGACAGACAGATACATAGGTATACAGAGATAGATGTGCTTTCTTCAATTTCTTCTGTCCCAGTCTCATAGGATTCTGCTCCTTGTTGAGTTTAATAGCAACTTTTATATCCGCTGTGTATATTGGGATGAAGTAAGTCTCTGAAACCCAAAGTCACATTTTTCTTTTATTTCAATAGCAAATCATAACTTTTCTGAAGCCATAGCTTTGCTATGAGTTTTAAAGCTTATAAACAGTCCTGATGACACGAATAGATTAGATAATAAATAATTTCCTTTATAATCTCACTTTCCAGAACATATGAGGATATACAATGTGTTTCAGCCTTGTTAGCCTTTTTACCTGTGCCTAGCCTCTGACTCACCTCAATAGAACTCTATGCCCTGTCACTTTGCTGTGTCTGCACTGTGAAGATGAGTCTGCACATCTGATGCTGGAAATGCAAACAGAACCAACCAAGCCTGACGCAACGCCGGGGCTGTCTCTTTACTGGGGAACAAGCACTCCTTTAACCTGTGATTTCATCCCTGTCTCAGTGACCGGCTTTCAACCACAGTTTTACTGGCATAAGTCAGGTCGAGTTTGGGCCACAGAGAACTACAGAGACCATGATTATTAAGCCTCTCCTTCCCTCAACAATTAAGAAACAGCCACAAAGTGGTAATAAACGCCAACAGAAAACCAATAAAGTTCAGTTCACATGGCTTTAGTGGCTTACGGCTTCCAGTGTGTTCTTCTGTGGGCTGCCCACATTTCTAGCCCAAGAACTAGTAAATTAGGAGCTAGATAGAAATGCTGAGCAAAATTCTCCCAGAGCTACATAAATCAAGGCGGGAATCCGAACTGATGCAGAGGAAAACATCTTTGTTTTCAGCATCATCGGTAGTACTGAGAACTTTGCTTAACCTATGGCAGCCACACACCATCTCAAACATATTCTTCCCAAACTGGGACTTGAACTTGGCCTACAGCCAACCCCGCACTGCCTTTCTTCTGAACTTATTGCTTGAGACATCTGGCCTTGCAGATGCAGAATCTTTCTGGTAACTGATGAAAATAAATGGTGTGGGTCTTAAAGATACCACATTCTGAAGAAGGTGTGACTAAGCAATTTGTCTTAGTTCTTCCCATTGTCAGGATCAGAGAATTTCTTCTTCCTATAGGCAAATGGGAAAAGCAGAAAGTACCAAACTGGGGAGTTGGACACATTCCTAGTATGGAAATGTGAGAGGCTGGGGGGAAGAGGAGGCAGGTAACTGATCTCTCCTAATAAGGGCAGAAAGAAAAGAAGTTAAAAACCCAAGCAGGCCCAGTGAAAGCTACCATTCTGCCTTATAGAAAACCCGAGTCTCTCCATAGATGGAATTTACCCATCTGGACACATAAAAGCAATCATGATGCTCACGGAGAGAGCTTCCCACAGGGCAAGTGGAAGACTGGTGTCTTCAGCATCTGCAGGAGGAGGTAAAGGAGGAGCGTAAATTTCTGTTAGCTTTGGAGGCAATATGTCTTTCCCTTGCAACCCTGCCCAGTGAAAAATCAGGCTGTCCCTATTCCACGGAATTGCTTTGTTTTTCTTTCCTCCCAAGAGAAAAACAATTTATGAAATTGTGCTTGAAACTTGTCTCCCTTTTCCCAGAGATTGGAAGACGATATTATATTTTGATTGAGGAAAGACTGGGGTAAGCTGGAACACAGGCTTTGTATCACATAATTTATCTTATTATTGTCTAATTTAGAATCTAAGACTCTTGTTTCTATCTCAGAATCTTCTTGACGCCAGAGTCATGTACAGGTTTTCAATTTGTTCATGTACCAGTGAACCTCAGGAACAGGAACAGGAACAGGAACAGAGAGCTGAAAACTTGAAACACATGGTTTCTGATGGGAAGAGCTGCCTTTCAATGTCTAGGTAAGACAGTCTTGAACTCAGCAATCCCAGATGTTTGTCAGATGTTTACAGATGTTTGTCAGCTTTCAGGACAGTGTGTTTTCATGGCCACCTCTGTTGCCATTAGCTGGTTTGCACATTTTGGTTGTGCAAACAGTTAATTCAGAAGATGCTAGAAGAAAACTTGGTGGTACCACGCAGACTCAAAACATTTATGCATATGCTAGGTCACCTAATGAGCTGATAGTCAAATAAACAGTTTTTTTTTGTTTTTGTTTTGTTTTTGGTTGTTTTTTTTTTCCCGAGACATTCCCTAGTTAAAAATATTGCCACTATATTAAAATAGACCCAAGGCCTTATAATTCTATTTTTCCTGTCATTCCTAGTTGGCATTTTTGTGCTATTAGTGTCTGAAGTCATTCACAATACTATTCTTTCATAATGGCCACTGGGCATGGTATGGAAATTTCCCCCTAGACTACATTATATGAGTTAAGTAATACCAGGAGTCCTGAATATTTAAGGAGACACTAAGGTCATCCCATGTGCTGTTCTAAATGGCACGCACCCAGGAAAGCAGACAATCAGATCAGAGGTTCCTTTCTTTCTGTAATTACTTATATGGAATGGAAGAAGAGTCAACACTCATTGAGATGTGTCATCAAAGATCTATAGACTCACGACTAAACTCAAATTTCAGACGACCTGCTTGGTATCATTAGAAGATGGAACCTCAGGCAAAATTGTTTGATTATGTATCAAAAGACTGATATTATATATGAGCTTCTATGAAAGAGTTCCTCTAAGGAACCTTTGGTAAAGCCTCATGGGTAATCAAAAGGAACAGCTGCTTTCAGAGCTGGATGCTCAAATACCCATATATTATCCAGTATGTGTTCAAGAGGTTAGACATACTGTTAGGTCATCTAGGCCATGAAAGTCTATGTGTTGTAAGAATCAAAATCTTGAGCCATTATCCATAGACAAAGGTTTTCCCATCTAACACTACAATGTCTTTGTCAAATTTGATCTTCCAATAAACATTTCAGATAGTGCCTTAAAACTTGCTGGTCTTCCCCAAAGACAATCAAAATACAGTCATGATTCTAGGTTCTGCATGAACTCCTGTTTTGTTTTACCTTTGCTGGATGGGAGGATGTGCCCAATTGACTCATATCTCACTAGACATATAGGTCAAAAGGCAGGAAAATTGAGCTTTGGAAAAATTGATTTATATTTCTTTCCTCTCTTTTCATTAGCATATATTGATTGTGTAAAAGACTAGATTTTATAAAATAATATGACATAAATATATGATGTTCTGTGATCATATTTATGTATGTGTGCAAATTTGCACAGACACATACACAGTGCACACATACATGTAGTAAACACATGTGCATATTCTATCATCACCAAGAAAGGAAACAGCACTCTGAGGCAGAATTTTAAACATATCTGTGCACATTTCCACAGCATTGTGGGTCCTCTCAGGAACAAAAGGTCTTGTAAGTATGTTCCCCTCCCCCACCCCATGGCCCTTGCCTCTCTGCCTTTCTCTCCTCCCCAGACTCATTGTCAGTGACCCATGTTTACTTTGTGGTAATGGAAACAATCTGTAGGTCCTCAAAAAAGTTCCACCTGTTTGGTCTGGACTGCTGCATTTCACCTTCTCTAGTTTCCAGATGGTTACTATGCTTTTCTCTCGTCCTTCAGTGTTAAGGGTCTCCTCCTCCAGGGTGTTGGTCCATCGAAGGCTCGTTTCCCAGTGTAGGGGAACACCAAGGTGCTGAGGTGGGAGAGGGTGGTTGGGAGAGGGAGCACCTTCATGGAGGCAATGGGAGGGGGAGGGGAGGGGGGTGGGGGAAAGGAGTAACACCTGAAATGTAAATACAGAGAACATCCAACTAACAAAAAAGAAAACAGTCTACTCTTCTAATACTCTTTGCCTGTCTGGTCGTGTTCCCATTGCGTGTGGTCCAGAGTATGTTTTAAAAAGTGTGTTTGGTGAATGATGAAATTCAGCTCTTCCATGAGGTTAATTCGAGGAAGCAGCCTGGATTCTGATGTGACAGTTTAAAGTAACACTTTGTGCACTAAGATTAGAGGGATCATGGCTTCCAGGACTTTCAGTTCTCTCTACTGCCCGCAGGAAGCGTCCTTCCAGCCTGTGACGGTCAGCTCCTTTTCCCCAGAGGTGGCTCACTCCACTTCATACTGCTCCAGTGTCACCGGGCTGCGCCATCCTTGGTAACATTCTGACCCCAACACTCAGATTCATTACCAGTTCACGAAGACTGCTACTTTAAGATAATTAGACTGAGTGTAGGCTTCGAATTAACCCAAAACCCAGTGTTGTCCGGATCCCATGCGCCTTTGCTGAAATCTTCCTTTCAGATGTATCGTTTTGTTCCATTTTACTAAGAGACAGTTGGTACATAAAACTGGCCATGCTCAGTGATACACTTTGGTCAGTTCAGACGTACTGATGGATCTGTGGTCCTGTTGTCCCCTCTCATCAATGTTTTAAAACTCATTTGCTTTTATGCATTCCAGGGGATGGAAGGCATCTGGAACCCAGACAATTCAACTTACTTAATCTTCTGAGGATCAGATAGAATCTCAAGAGAAGATGGGGCTTGCTGAATCATACATGTTAGCTGTTACCATTAGCTACTGGAGTGGGTTGGTGGGTACATTTCCAGATGCCGGACTGCTTTATAAGGTTCAGTGGTGATTCAGCTCACACACTTTGTCTATGCAGAAACTTTTTGCTTCCGGAAGGCCATATTCATTGCACTAATTAAATTATAAGCATAAAAGGTACCTTCCTCCTCTGAACCCCTTGTGACCATGATGATATAGACAACTCTCTGAGTTCTGTAACTGATCAAGGAGAGATGCTGATTAGGTATCTATGCTTATTAGGAAGGGAGAGTTAGAAACTCACAGCATCCTGTTCGAGTAATAAAACTGATGACATTAACTTTTTAGCTAAGAGAGGTTTCACTCTCATGAAAAGGATGACTTGTTACAGTGTTAAGTAGCACTTCATTCGGTCTTCTGAGATGCATTTGGGCTTCACAGGAAACAGATGATATCCGGTCTGAAAACACTCTGTGAATTTACTTACACTCACAGAATGTTGCTTATTTAAAAAAAAAATTCATATTCTTCTAAGCCAGGGAATAATTATGTTACATTATATAACCAACAGTAGCAAACTGACAAAATAAAGGACTTAGGTTCAAATGTGGCTCTGTTTATGGGAAATATACTTTTAAAACTCCGTGTTGTTCGTACTTAAACTTTGCTCAGGAATTAAAACACAGTCTGTGGGAGATTATGTCACGTTTCAGAGAGAGTATTGCTTAATGGAGAATTTCCAAGGTAGATTCTGCCTCTTCTTTGTTTCTACAACTTGAAGACACATATTCTCTGTAAACTATTTAAATATTCATTTAAAAACGTTACCTTCTCTGGGCTAGGGAAATGTCTCCATTGGTAAGGTTCCCAGCACACAAATATGCTCACCTGAGTTTAGAGCCTCTGTAGTCAGGGAAGAGTCAGACACATAGTTCCATGTGTCTAATCCCAGTGATAGAGCAACGCAGAGGAGCAGCATCCCTGATGGGCACTGGCCAGACAGTCTAGCCCAATTCATTAGCTTCAGGCGAGAGACGCTGCCTTAAAAATAATATGGAGAGACTTGAGGAAGGACAACTGATATTGACCTCAGTCCTCTTTACATGCTTGTATGTCATACCACATGAACACACACACACACACACACACACACACACACACACACACACACACATACCACATGAACATGTATACATATGCACACACACACCCACACAGCTATTCTCTCTTGAAATTTATATTTTGACTTAATTACTTTGCTTTTTGTTAATCCCCAAAATTTCAGTAGAACAATTTTAGTTTCATGAATAGGACAAATGCATAAAGATGTAAGATAGCATTTGCTAGTAGAGAGCAGCTATGGAATAAGCAAATGTTGTGAGGAAATCTGAAGAGAAGAGAGGCTTACCTCTCTCCACAAAGGTTTACCACTCTGAAGTTATTTTTCAAACTATTCTGGGTCCTATTATTTGCTCCCATGTTAGATCCAATTTTAGTCATTAATCTATAAAACCTAAGACTTTCCCCATCCTATTAAGGATCAGGTTTGCCATATCTTGACTATTTCTCCCATGTTTGTGTTTTGGAAACTTACACTCAGTGCAACAGAGTGGATGGATATGTCTGGCTAAAGGATCCTTAGGTATCAAGGGCTTTGTCCTTAGAAATGGATCCTGTCGTACTAACAATGGTCTGATTTGAGAGTGAATTCAGCTCCCCCTTGCCCTTTGTCTTGCCTTTCTACCTTCCTCTGTGGGATGAAGCAGACTTTACCAGCACGTGCTAAATTCTTGAATATTTCAGCTCTACTAGCCAAATAAATCACTACTCCTTGTAAATTACAGTCTATTGAAAATGGACTAAGTCATTCTATGTTACCTAGGAGGTATCCTCTCCCTTTACATTCCATTGAGCATGCTAAGACACACTGGGTCATATACAGGTCTCCTTCAAATGTCACTCTGTTTGATTAACAGTCTGAGGTAAATATCCCTATAGCTGACTACTGACTGCTCTGTCAGCTCTGCATTATGGGTAACTCATTTCACATTGATCCTTTGAACTAAATTTGGGTCGTTTCTTAATTGCCCACATGTTATTTTCCTGCTTATCATCATTCACCCATTTCTACCCAATATAACTGCACAGACAGAGACCAGTTTACACTGAGTTTACATCTAACCCTCAAGGCAAACCTACCTCCATCTGTGTCTCCTTTCTCAGTTTTTACACGATCCTGCTTTCTATAGGAGCAGTAGTATCCTTGCTCACCTTTTGATTTTTCCAGTGAAATACACATCCCTAAGCAAAACCTCATTTTTCTAATTTCCAACTTTATACAGATGGAAGTATATTGCATTTATTCTTAGGTGCCTTTCCCTCTCTTAATCTTAGAGTAGTAAAAGTCATTCACATACTTGAATGTAAATCTGGTTTGTATATTCATATACCTGCCCTCATATACCTTGATTGTAAGATAGAGAAATCATGCCAGGGCTGATCTAGAAGTTTCCTCCCTGGTGGCTAACTTTCATAATGCCAGCAGAGAACAGGAATTAGCAGTCTTAGCCAGTGTAAACCATATAAAATATAATACCAATCAACAGATAGGATGTTCTCACCGGTGCAATCATGGCACAACTGTTAAAGAGGCAACTAACTGTTCTGATTGAATTCAAAGCCCACTCCATAGGATGGAAATCACACGTGGCATTAAAAAATACAAACCAACCCCACAACAGATAAGAACCATTATTACCAGGGGAAAACTTCCTATTATTGTTTAGCTAAATCTAAATAATGTCAGTTGTCTTTTTCAACACTATATTTACACCCATTTGTTCCTATTCTTTTTTCTTTCCTTTTTTTTTTTCAGGTTAGCATTTTATTAGATAAAA
This sequence comes from Micromys minutus, assembly GCF_963924665.1. Taxonomy (NCBI): domain Eukaryota; kingdom Metazoa; phylum Chordata; class Mammalia; order Rodentia; family Muridae; genus Micromys; species Micromys minutus. The sequence goes on from NC_137965.1 coordinate 9,334,522, forward strand.
AAGGGGAACCTTACCCATCGCTTTCTCTGGCTCAGCTCACAACTCCCCTTCCCCAAGAAAGAGCAGGAGTCTGTAACACTGAGATGTGGTAGAGGGTCAGGGCTGGAAGCCGAGGGTGAAGTTGGGTGACATGGTGCATACCTATAACCCTAGCACTTGGGAAATGGAGGTAGGAGGGTCAGTCCAAGGCCAGTTTCAGCTAAGTGAGACCCTGTCTCAAAAACAAGCCGGATGTGTATTGGGTGCTTCCTGTTGACATGGTTAACAAATCAGAAATCTTGGCTACAAATTCTGGAGGGGAGTTTATGCCTGGCTCTTGCCCTAAATGGAAAGCCTTCTTTCCACCACTAAAACCCGAAGAGATGAGTGACATCTCTTTTGTGGTCCAGGGAGGGGGAAAGAAAGGTAACTTCCGGTCTATGGGCTTTGACTGCCAGGTGTCCTCAAGGTTCATCAAATCCAGGCACGGGGAAGCCCCTGGCAAACTGTTCCACCTGTTGCCGGAGGTGGGCCAAACGCCGACTTGTTTCTGGGTCCTTGAGCAGGACGGATTTGAAATCCTGGAGGTTGGTGGTCTTACACTTTACCCCCAAGCCAGTGTTGACTCCTTCATTGATAAAATCAACCACCCTCCGGAAGTCATCTTCACGGAATTGGCGAGAAGTCAATGCTGGCGCCCCAAGCCTCAAGCCTCCCAGAGCAATGGCATCCGGGTCTCCAGGACAGGTGTTCTTGTTGGCTGTGATGGATACAAGTCCAGCACACCCTCGGCTCATGCTCCGTCCAGGTCCTTGGGTCACACAGGTTCATAAGCTCCAGGTGGGTGTCACTGCCACCAGACACCAGCGAGTATCCTATCCTCACTTGAGCAGGGCATCAGTCATAGCCCGGGAATTCCTCAACACTTGTAAGGAATAACCCCGGAACATATGGGGTGCAGGCCTGCTTGAGAGCCACATTGACTGCAGCAATGACATGGTTGTAGGTGCCCGTCCCCCCATAAGGATGGGAACACGATTAAGTTGATACGGTCCTCAAAAGTATAAGGGATCTCTTGGCCAGTCTTGAAGTCTAAAGTCCCTACTCCTTTCTGGTAAAAGATGAATCCTGACCTTGCCCCTCGAAGAGTCTTGTGAGTAGTAGTCGTGACAATGTCTGCATACTTGAAAGGTGAGGGGATCACTTGGCAGCCACCAGGCCACTGATTTGGGCCATGTCTGCCAGCAGGTGTGCCCTGACTTAATCACCGAAGTCTCTCATGCATGTATCGTCAATGATGTGGGCATAGGCACTAGCGCCGGCCATGATGAGCCGTGGTCGGAAAGCCCAGCAGTCAGCGCCAGCTGGTCCTGGTGGATGAGGCCAGTTTGGGGTTTGAGCTTATGTGGCATAGACTGGAAGAAAACGGATGTGGTGGAGATCCGCTTGACATCAGACCTGTAGCCATGGGTGAGATGGCCTCCCTCTGCAGAAGCTCCTATGTCTCAGGGTCACTGTCTGATAAACTCTTCTGGCTTGACTGCGACTGGGCCACCTGCTGTGCTGGGCCCGGGAAGCCATGCAGACAGCTGACCACATCTCTGCAGAGGCTGAGTGGTCCGAAGGCCAAGAGGAGGGTACCATCGCTACCAGAGGCCACTGAAGTTTTCTGTCAAGCTGTTCAATATTATTTAAAAACTATCCTATAGTTGTCCTATGTGTCTTAGTTCTGAGGCACTATGATATTTCTTGATACTGTTGTAAATGCACCATTCCTCTTGATCCGAGTCTTCCAAGACTTTGCTTCTTATTCCTTCTCTCTAACTTTTATCCTCATTATTTTCCCTGGCTGAGATGGTCCTATCATCGTCTAATAGCTCCCCACATGCTCCCACCCCCTTTCTTTCATTTCATGTAGCTCACTCATTAACGTCTTCCTCTCTATCCAAAGTCATCCCTTTCTTAGTCTGCTGTGGTTTTATTCCTTCACAACTAAATCTGTTCCGGCAATAAGACTCCCAAAGACATGAGACATGGGTCAGAGTTCTTAAGTTGACTTTTCTGAATTATAAAACACTTTAATAACAGCATTAACAGGATCAATAGCAATTATAACATGTAACAATATCAGTGGTAAATTAGTAGCACCTAAGAGTCTACTCACAGGAGAGCAGTTGGGTTCTCTTGGTTCTCAAACTACATATGAGGTGGCTCGATTTATCATCTGAGATCATGGTGAGAAAGTTCCACAGATGGTCACTGCAACAACATAAATTCTGTAAAGCATTAAATTCTGGACTTGTGCTCACCTATGTCTCTCTTTCTGCCCATACAGACAGACCTTTCTTAGTAATCTTGTTTGTTTTCTCATCCACGGCCCATGTCTTCAATCTGCCCCTCCCCAGGGTTCTCTCATTGATTTTCTCACTGTCCTTGTCTCTGTCTGTGTGATTGCCATAGCTGCCAATTCCCGAACCAACTTATTTCTATTTGGGACTTAGTGTGGGCCTGGCTGAAAGCCAGTGAGTGAATGTATCACTGAATCTGTATTTACTGTCTGCTGGTTATGTTCTTAACCCATTCCTCAGTATATTGGGATATTTCAAACTACCGTATGTCTTTATTAAATGTAATCTGCATAGCTCCGCTAGACATTAAACAAACAAAACAAAACAAAAACAAAAAACCCGCCAGTGCTCCAGCTTCTCTCTTTACAATCCTTTGCATATTTTATCCTGGATAAAACACTAATGTTCATCCATTGGATCATTCCAGAAACCTAGCAGCCACAGAACTCTATCATGACAGGTTTATTATGTGTATATGTGTGTTGTCAGCATGTATACTAAAGGTATACACACACACACACACACGCGCACGCACACACTGTTCTGCTCTGTAATACCCTGTTCCTTGGTGCTTTTATTTTAATCTCAACTATATTCTTAACTTGGTGTAATTTAATGAACTGTTATAGAAGGAACCATTTAACCACATCTACTTTTTGAAGGCAGGTTAACTATTTTCTCATGTCAAAAAAATTTAGTCATTCTAGTTTAGTGCCTTTATGTTTAATCCAGAAGATGGGAAGAGAAAGTCTACGAATTCCAATCCCCATGACCAAAACAATCGAAGTCAGCCATTAATTGAGGCAAGCTTTTTACTTGTGAACACGTGATCCCTACTCTAAGAAGCGGTTCAAGAGATCAGTATTAGGCATTTGGAAGACAAGGTTTCTCCAGCTCAGGGTAGAGAGTTTCCAAGTCGGGATTTGGCAGGGGTTCAGGAGTAGAACAGAAGCATGACAGCTCAGTCCTAATGACCTGAAATGAAGACATGGCTGCATGGTGACCATAGCAACAGATCATCATAACAACTAGTCATAGGTGGTCCTGTATGTAAACTTTTGGAACAAAGGTAGGGTTGCAAGATGGTTAAAAACTTTTCTGTACAAAGGCAGGGTGCCTTTTCCTGGAACAGGCACAACGGAACCATTTGTAGTTAAGGTTACATGCGCAGCATTGCTCAATCCTAGAGGAGCAGAGATTTAGTCTCAAAGAGGCATGAACCTAGTTTGTCCTTACTGTGAGATGGCTTGTAAGCCCAAGATGGAGGCAGGCTGGTTCATCACTACATTTTGAGATTGTCTAAGAAAGTTCACACATGTATTCATTTCCTGAATTTTTTCAGTGTCTAAATGATGGTAGGAAAGAAAGATGAATTGATGCTCAATTGCTTTGGGAGTTGATAGAGACTTTTCCCAATTTCTCTTTTCAATTTTCACACACTCACACACACACACACACACACACACACACACACACACACACACACACAATATAGCTGGAAATAGTGAACCATGCACTTCATTAGAATCAACTGGGGAACAATTAAAGACTGTGATTGCTGTCACCTCTGTCTTTCCAAATAATGTCCCATTAGATCCTCACAGCAGAAGTCTCTGTGCAGCATCTGTGAATTTCTCTTGAGATGTGTCTCAAGCCAAAGGGATAGAAACCAAGGTTCTAAAAGTCAGAACACAAATTTTGCACCAATCACTTTGAAATAAGTAATTGCCATTTTCCTCAGCTGTATTTAGAGACACACAAAATCTTGGCAGATAGTCATAACTCAGAAGAGTGGATAATTAAACGCACTATGTATGTATGTATGTATGTATGTATGTGTGTGTGTGTGCATGTGTGTGTGTGCATATGTGTGTATGTGTGTGTGCATGTGTGTGTGTATGTGTGCATATGTGTGTATGTGTGTGTGTGCATGTGTGTGTGTGCATATGTGTGTATGTGTGTGTGCATGTGTGTGTGTATGTGTGCATTTGTGTGTATGTGTGTGTGTGCATGTGTATGTGTATGTGTGTGTGTGCATATGTGTGTGTGTGTGTGTGTGTGTGTGTGTGTGTGTGTATGTATGACCAGGAAGCGAGATAGGATCTATGTATGCAAGGTAAAGCCTAGGCCACTGAACTCTTTTATAATGTAGAGACTTCCAGGCATTCCCTCTGCCTGTCAGTCATCACTGGGGTTAGAGAGGACAAGCTGGCCCAGTTGAAACAGGTGCATGGTCTGAGGACTAGAAGTGTTCATTTGCCTCAATAAGTATGTCCTCAGAATTCCCTGTGGCATCAGCTAAGGCATCCACAGAATCTACATCACAGCATGGTATCCTCTGCCAAATCTTGCTTCTTTCTTCTCCCTTCCGCTCTCTTCCACAGCCTTGATTCAGGAGCTCTCAGCAGTAAACATCCAAAGTGTTAATCTCCTCCTCAGAGTCTGCTTCTAGGGGGTTTTACCTGCAACACCCAACATGGAAAGTTGGATGCTGCTTTGCTCAGGCACCGCAGCTTGAAAGGACATGCCTGGAGGTTTTCTGCACCCTGCTCCCCGCAGGAAACTCACAAAGGTCACCAAGTAAACAGTCTTTCATTTTAGTAACATTTACTCATCAAGTGCTCACAGGGATACAGAAATGATTAAGATAGTACTCTTATTTTCCCTGGAGGGAGACACAAATGAACACCCAGAAAGGAATATTGTTAAGTACCGTCGAGTACTGCACACCATGCCTTGGGTGTGCAGACAGGCAGGGTGATGCGAGTTGCTCAGACACCTCTGAACAGTTCATGGTGGGAAATGTTATGGGGAAAGTAAAGAGTAAAGCCCAGAAGAGAATTCCAGGCTGGGAAGCAGGACATGAAAGGTGAAGAAAGACCGACAGAAATAAAGAGGTGCGAGGTAGGTTTGCTTGGCAGTTAACTATATTAGCTGCCTGCCTGGTGAGAAAATATGGAAGAAGAAAGGTATTAAGTAATTTAAGAAAGTGTCTTAGTAAAGTTCTTAGCAACCTGAGCTAGAGAGGAGATGGTGCCCAGTGAAATATGGGAGCTGAAGGGGTGAAAATGAGGTAGACAATGATGGCTCCTGTGGGAACATGGAGGAAGAACAACAAACAGAAATCACTGAACAACAACACCAAGAACAATACCAACAGCAACACCAAGAACAATACCAACAGCAACACCAAGAACAATACCAACAGCAACACCAAGAACAATACCAACAGCAACACCAAGAACAATACCAACAGCAACACCAAGAACAATACCAACAACAACACCAAGAACAATACCAACAGCACCACCAAGAACAATACCAACAGCAACACCAAGAACAATACCAACAACAACACCAAGAATAATACCAAAAATACCAAGAACAATACCAACGACAACACCAAGAACAATACCAACCACAACACCAAGAACAATACCATAAACAGCAATAACCACACACACGCTCACACGGCCATGTGGTAGTACTAGGGGTGGTGGACTTAGCAGAAATGCACTGGAGGAAAGAGAATTTCACAGAGGCATAGTGTTACTTGCCCAGGGATGCTTGTAAGACTGGAGCATAACAGGGAAACTCATGGTGGCCTATTTAAAACTGGAATGCCACTGGACCAAAAGCAACATACTACAGACAAGTTTGTGCCACAGGAAGCAATCAGTCTCACAGTAGGATGGTTCAGTTGGAAACAGTAGACAAACTCCAAAGACGGTTCCCATGAAACAGAGTGCTTAGCGATGCCTGCTTAGATGGCATCAGCGTGGAAGCTAGTAAAAGAGCAGTCTTTCTGAGTGGTCGCTTTGTAAGGAGAGAGAGATCTGAAGCAGGCATGCAAAGGCCTGCTGCTTTTTTAATGTTATTGATTGTCAGTGGTGCTTCATGAGCATTGCCTGGGTTTGGATCATCTTTGGATTATCCATTTCTGGTGTTAAATTTTGTGTGCGATGTGATGCATATCTCACAATAAGTTGGTCTACAAAGCTAAGGGCTTAGAGCGATTGATTTTGAAGTCTGGGTGGATTTCCCTGGTGATTTTTGGTAGGGTGGTGGTAGCTGGGATTGAGGAATAGGTGGAATATCTCTTCCTCCAAATGGTGTGGGGTAGGAAGAAGAAAGATGACACTTTAGAGTAAGTGACCCATAAAGTAGCATTTGTTCCAGGGAAAAGGCCTTCACTTAGAATTTCTAACATATACGTTATGGTATATGTTATGGAAAATCAAAGAAGGCATCATAAGCAGTGACTAAGAGGTCATATGGCAACCAATACCATTTAACAATCCAGGTTTCTGAATGCTTTACTCATAGTTGTTTTGACCCAAATGAACGACTTTCAGAAACTTGCGGTTGCTGAGTGTACTGGCTGATTTTGTGTCAACTTGACACAGGCTGGAGTTATCACAGAGAAAGGAGCCTCACTTGGGGAAATGCCTCCATGAGATCCAGCTGTAAGGCATTTTCTAAACTAGTGATCAAGGGGGGAGGGCCCAGCCCATTGTGGGTGGAGCCATCCCTGGCCCAGCCCATTGTGGGTGGTGCCATCCCTGGGCTGGTAGACCTGGGTTCTATAAGAAAGCAGGCTGAGCAAGCCAGGGGAAGCAAGCCAGTAAGTAACATCCCTCCATAGGCTCTGCATCAGCTCCTGCTTCCTGATCTGCTTGAGTTCCAGGGCTGACTTCCTTTGGTGATGAACAGCGATATGGAAGTGTAAGTTGAATAAACCTCTTCCTCCCCAACTTGCTTCTTGGTTATGATGTTTGTGCAGGAATAGAAATCCTTACTAAGACATCGAGAGTCTCCTTGTTAAAGAACAAGCAAAAACTCATAGAAATAAGCCGTTCACAGTTGTTCCAATCTCTTGCCTTCATGGGATTGGAATCCTTGCTAGAGTCATAGTTTTACTTTTAGCATAGCATTTGCATATTCTCTGAAATCTTTGAGACAGAAAAATACAACACATTTAACTTCCTTAATGTGAAAGGAATGCATAGACCACATTAAACTGTCTTCTTTTCAAGTCATGAATTCAGTGCAACAACATGGGACTTGGAGTCCTGGGATATTGAATGTTAGTACCAATGTCACAATGTCATTGTAAAGCCTGATCAAACTTGTCCCCTGACAGCCCCAGTACAACCACTGTCAAAGCAGCACACATGAAATATGCCCAACTTAGATCCTGGATTCAGACAGTACGAGGATTTGGAATATTTCTATGTGCATAGTGAGATGTCTTTGGCTTAGTTTTCAAGTATAAACATGAAACTCCTTTATGATTCATCTATGTCTTATACACAGAGTTTTAAAATGGAGGAGGGATGGAGGAGAGAGTGTGCAAAGGGGACAAGGAGGGGCAGCAATCAGGATGTAAGGTGATAAATCTTAAAAACAAACAAACAAACAGGAGCACATCTATTTGTCTGTCTGTCTGCATGTATGTGACCCAAATTTTAGCTGTGATCCATCTCATAAAATAAAGTGTAGGGTTTTTCATCTGTGTTTTCACTGGGGTGAAGAGTTTTAAAGGCTTCTAACTTTGTAGGATTTCATTATTCTGATTAGGAATGTTCAACCTGTTCTTCATAGGTCAAACCTTGCTATAAAAATTCTGAGCAGGCTCCAGGAGCTGGGTTATTTCAGGACTTCATGCCCATGTAGAATGTTCTGTATTCAAAAATTATTTTTTCTTGTGTCCCGGTTTGAAAAGATACAGTAACAAATGGTTAAGTGTTATTTGTATTCTGCCGTGGGGTAGTAACATTGATTTAGGGAGAAACCACCTCTCTTGTAGAATGTCATTGGATTCTACATTGATGGATGTTCTCTTTAAATGCAGCTTACTGTGTACCTAATTCTGAGAGGGAAGATACGCTACATCCTCTTCAACGTGAACACATTCATGTTGGCTTGTTACAGACTCTTCCAAAAGGCTGTGGTCACAGAGGAACAGCGAGTCTCTGGCTCTTTTGGTAGTGAGCCCAGGATAGACTCCCATACATATCTTGGCCTTCATAGAGTTTATTTATAGTCTGCCCTTGTTCTTCTTATAGCAAAATTACCCTCTGCATAGTAGCGTCCCATGTGATATACCGTGTGATGCAAAGAAAAATCTGTCAACCTAGTTCTTTTTCTTTAACCTTTGATGCTGTCCTTGGGCTACATCCCCAAATGAGAATGTTGTGTTAAGGATACCTGCATATCTAAGAGCCAAGGTCTTCTCCAACACCATCAATGAGGTCTGTGTGTTTAACCAGCTTTGAGCGTCTTCTATCATGCATACTTCTCACTTCTCTTAAGTTTAATTGACCTTGTGCAGTTCTGTGTATGTAAAACTAACCTCTTTCCAACATGCTTTGCAGGTGGGTTTGGAAGGCGAGTCACTTTCAAGCCACATAGCTAGCTGGCGATATGCACAGAGTAGCTTCTCAGTAGCTGTTTGCTAGTCAAAGAAAAAGGCTTCTGAGGTTTGCTTGCTTCTGTTCTTCTGTATGACCCCTGGGCATCTTTTAACAATTCGATCACAGACCCTTTCTGCTCTGCTGACCCTGGGAGCACTTTGTTATGTGAGGATGAATTTATAGACACTAGACTTAGGATAGATGTGCTGGCCCCATTACTGGATGGTGGCCTCATATTATTCTTTCTGTTTCCCATTGCAGAGATTCAGAAACACTTAATACATTTCTGAAGGTTCTTTCTACGAGAATATTTACATAAATACTGTGAATGTTTGTGTGAGGGAAAAATATAGGGATATAACAAATATGCTCCATAAAAAGTAAATAGAAATGGCTAGTGGAAATATGGTGGTGTTCTTTTTCTAAGCCCTAACTGCTGCTGTCTGATTCTCCACTGCAGGCATGTCCTGCATTTCATTATTTCTATTTGATTTTTTATTTTATTAATCATTCCATTTGTTTACATTTCCTGGTTACCCCCTCCACCAGCCCCCTACCCCACATCTACCCTCCCCTCCCCTTTGTCTGTCTGAGAGTGCTTCCCCACCCATATACACTCTCTCCCCCCACCATTCCAGCATCCCCTCTATGCTGGGGCATCAGGCCTAACCAGGACCAAAGGCTTCCCCTCCCGCTGCTGCTGTCAGGCAAGGCCATCCTCTGCTACATATGTATCTGGAGCCATGGTTTCAGCCAGATACACTCCTTGGTTGGTGGTCCAGACTCTGGGAGAAATAGGTGGTCAGGCCAACCTATGCTGTTCTTCCAATGAGGCTGCAATCCCCCTCTGCTCCTCCAGTCCTTCATCCTAGGTTTCCTGAGCTCAGTTTGATGGTTGGCTCCAAGCATCCACATCTGCATTGGTCATTTGCTGGCCGGACTTTCTGAGGAACTGCCACACTAGGTTCCTGCCAGCAAGCACCTCTTGACCATGGCAACAGTGTTGGGTGGTGTCTGCAGACAAGATGGATCCCCAGGTGGGGCAGTCCCTGGTTGGCCTTTCCTTCAGTCTCTGTTCCATTTTTTTTGTTCCAGTTCTCCCTTTGGACATGAACATTTCTGGGGTAAAAACTTTGAGATGGGTGGGTGGCCCCATATGTCAACGGGGGGAGGGGGCTATCTGCTGGAGGAGGTCTCTATATGATCTATCCCCACCTCCCTTCTCTGCCCATTTTGGCTAAAGTCATCTCTGCTGTATCTTGGGAACCTCACATTTCCCTGATGTCTGGGACCATCCAGTGGCTATCCACAGTTCCTCATCCTCCTTGCTACATATTTTTGTACCTCTCTCACATCTCCTCCAGATCCTGACGCTGCCATTTTCTTTCCCCTCCATCCTCCCTCCCAGGTCCCCCTTTCCCTCCACTTCCCATAATGTTCCTGTTCCCCCCTCAATAGGACTGAAGCATCCATACCCTGGTCTTCCTTCTATGCACCATATGTTCTGTGGGTTGTATTATGGGCATTGTGGGCTTTTAGGCTAATATCTATTTATTAGTAAGTGCATACCATCTGTGTTCTTTTGTTTCTGGGTTACCTGTCTCAGGATGATATTTTCTAGTTCCATTCGTTTGCCTGTGAATTTCCTAAAGTCATTGTTTTTAATTGCTGTGTAGTACTCCATTGTGTAAAAGTACCACATTTTTCTTCTGTTGAGGGACATCTGGTTTCCAACTTCTGGCTATTTTAAAGAAGGCTGCTATGAACATAGTGGAGCATATGTCCTTGTTATATGTTGGAGTCACTTTTGGGTATATGCCTAGGAATGGCATAGCTGTTTTCTCAGGTAGAACAATTTTCAGTTTTCTCAGGAACTGCCAGACTGATTTCCAAAGTGATTTGGCCAGGTTGTAGTCCCACCAGCAACAGAGGAGGGTTCCTCTTTCTCTACATCCTTGCCAACAGCTGCTGTCACCTGCATTTTTGATCTTAGCCATTCTGACTGGTGTGAGGTGGAATCTCAGGATCGTTTTGATTTGCATTTCTCTGATGACTAAGGATGTTGAACGTTTCTTTAAGTGCTTCTCAGCCATTTGAGATTCCTCAGTTGATAATTCTCTATTTAGCTCCGTACTCCACTTTTTAATATGGTTGTTTGGTTCTCTGGAGTCTACCTTCTTGAGTTCTTTGTATATTTTGGATATTAGCCCTCTATTGGATATAGGATTGGTAAATATCTTCTCCCAGTCTGTGGGTTGCTGTTTTGTCCTATTGACACTGTCCTTTGTTTTACAGAAACTTTTCAGTTTTATAAAGTTCCATTTATTGTTGCTCTTAAAGCATAAACCATTGGTGTTCTGCTTAGGAAGTTTTGCCCTGTGCCCAAGTATTTGAGACTCTTCCCCAATTCCTCTTCCATTAGACTCAGCATAACTAGTTTTATGTGGAGGTCCTTGATCCATTTGGATTTGAGCTTTGTCAAAAAAGATAGGAATGGATCAATTTGCATTCTTCTACATATAGACTGCCAGTTAAACCAGCACCGTTTGTTGAAAATGCTGTCTTTTTTTCCACTGGATGGTTTTAGCTTCTTTGTCAAAGATCAAATGACCATAGGTGTGTGGGTTCATTTCAGTTTTATTACATTGATCTAATTGCTTGTCACTGTACCAATACCATGATTTTATTTATTATTATTTTTTATCACTATTGCTCTATAGTATAGCTTGAGGTCAGAGATGGTGATTCCCCCAGAAGTTTTTTTATTGTTGAGAATAGTTTACTCTATCCTAGGTTTTTTTTTTTTTTTTTTAAATTTCAAATGAATTTGAGGTTTACTCTTTCTAACTCTATGAAGAATTGAGATGGACTTTTGGTGGAGATTGTATTAAATCTGTAGATTGCTTTTGGTAAGATGAGCATTTTTCTACATTAATCCTGTCAATGCATTAGCACGGGAGATCTTCCCATCTTTTAAGGTCTTCTTCAATTTTTTTCTTCAGGAATTTGAAGTTCTTTTCATACAGATCTTTCACTTGCTTGGTTAGAGTCATATTGAAATATTTTATATTATTTGTGACTATTGTGAAGGGTGTTATTTCCTTATTTCTTTCTCAGCCCTATTATCCTTTGAGTAGAGAAAGGCTACTGATTTGTTTGAGTTAGTTTTATATCCAGCCACTCTGCTAAAGTTGTTTATCAGTTGTAGGAGTTTTATGGTAGAATTTTTGGGGACACTTATGTTTACTATCATATTATCTGAAAATCCTGATATTTTGACTTCCTCCCTCCCAGTTTCTATCCCTTTGTTCTCCTTTTGTTTTCTAATTGCTTTGGGTAGAACTTCCAGTACTATGTTGAATGGGCAGGGAGAGATTGAGCTGCCTTGTTTTGTTCCTCATTTTAATGGGATTGCTTTGAGTTTCTCTCCATTTAGTTTGATGTTGGCTATTGGTTTGCTGTATTTTTGCTTTTATTATATTTACGTACACACCTTGAATTCCTGATATCTCCAATACTTTTAACATGAATAGGTGTTGTAATTTGTCAAAAGCCTTTTTAGCATCTAAAGAGATGATCAATGTGCTTTTTTCTCCCTTTAAGTTTATTTATATAGTAGATTATATTGATGGATTTCTGTATATTGATTATTCCTGCATCCCTGAGATAAAGCCTTCTTGATTGTAGTGGATGATGGTTTTGAAGTATTCTTGGATTCAGTTTGCAAGAATTTTATTGAGTATTTTTGCATTGATATTTATAAAAGAAATTGGTCTGTAGATCTCTTTCTTTGATGGGTCTTTTTTTGTGGTTTAGGTACCAGTGTACCTGTGGCTTCATAGAAAGAATTGGTTAGTGTTTTTTTTTACTGTTTCTATTTTATGGAATATTTTGAGGAGTACTGGTAGTAGATCTTCTATGAAGGTCTGATAGATTTCTGCACTAAAACCATCTGGTTCTGGGATTTTTTATTTTAGTTGGGAGACTTCTAATGACTGCTTCTATTTCCTTGGGGATTATGGGACTTTTTGAATGGTTTATCTGATCCTGATTTAACTTTGGCATATGGTATTTGTCTAGGAAATTATCCATTTTATCCAGTATTTCCAGTTGTGTTTAGACTTTTGTAGTAGGATCTGATTATTTTTTTTGAATTTCCTCAGTTTCTATTGTCATGTCTCCTTTTTCATTTCTGACTTTGTTAATTTGGATACTATTTCTGTGCCCTTTGGTTAGTTTGGCTAAGGGTTTATCTATCTTGTTGAGTTTCTCAAAGCTCCAGCTCCTAGTTTTGTTGGTTCTTTGTATAGTTTTTTCTGTTTCTACTTGTTTGATTTCAGCCCTGAGTTTGATTACTTCCTGCCATCTACGCCTCTTGGTTGTATTTGCTTTTTTTTTCTTCTAGAGCCTTCAGATGAGCTGTTAATCTGCTAGTGTATGATCTCTCCAATTTCTTTATGGAGGCACTCAGAGCTATGACTTTTCCTCTTAGTACTGCTTGCATTGTATTCCTTAAGTTTGGGTATGTTGTGCCTTCATTTTCATTTAATTATAAAAAAATCTTTTATTTCTTTCTTTATTTCTTGAATGCTGACTCTATGGCAAGTGTGGAGAGAAGTGAACAAGTACTTCCTCAGAAGTACACTGAAGAGTGTGAGGGAGACAGACAAGTAGGATGGAGCAAGCTTAGCTATTTAAGAAATCAATGCAGATGATGGAATGGGACTGCAGAAAGCTTGCAGATGAGATAGGAAGGTCCCAAGAAGCACCTCAAAGGAAGAGCATGTTTCACCTGGAACCTGACTGACACGTCAATCACATTATGGTCCTGAAAAGACATTCGTGATGTTCAGGCAGCAAGACTGACATCTAGATCTCAGTTTATTTGTAGGACAAAAAAGACAAGTATGGCCAAGGGAAAGGGAACAAGTTCTCGGTCACACTGCTAATGTTCTCTTGTTAGAGGTGCATTTTTTATAGCTACACTGTAAACTCCTCTGTGTGGCATACAGTGACACAGACTCAGTAAGGTTTGCTCTGTGTGGGTGTCAGCTTGCCATTCACTGGGAGACAGCCCTTTCCATGTCGATGGCTTGTGTTCTTCTGAGTAACACAGTTGATTGCCTGGTTCTGCCCATCTTTTTACACACAGGAGGTTGTCCGATGAGTCCTGTAATGACAGCAATGCATAGTGGAGCTTTTAAGTCTACATAATTCTTAGCTCAATCTGTATTTAATTGCTGTGTTTGAAAACATTGGCTTTTTGAGATATCCAAGAAGAAGAGGAGGAAGAGGAGGAGAAGAAGAAGAAAAAGAAAGAAGAAATATAAAAGACCAACATGAATATAAAAGCAGCCACTTAGTATTTTGGAAACATGGGATCTTCAGGGAAGTTCACCTTTCTGTCTCATGCCATCTGCCTTAGAGATAAACAGAGGCAGTGGATTACTTATAGAGAGTTTCGCATTGTTATTCAGACCCTGAATCTTATGTCTTCTTAGAAACACCAGATATTTGTATTTTCCGGGGTTTCCCAGCATGCACTTTTTTTTTTTTTTTTTTTTTTAGGACACAAGAGAGGTAGAGATAGAGAACCCTCTCTGGGCTTCCTTGGTAGCTGCTTCTTCCTGGGTAGCTGCTACCCAGCAGCCTTTTGTCACTGCTTCAATGTGTAAGAAGTGGAAAGATTTTTGTATCTGTTCTTCTCACATTCACATTCAGATCACTCACTTGGGAACACACACTGGTTTTAAAAATTGTCTGCTGTTTGGAATTAGAGGTGCCTCTTGGGTTTTATGCAACTACAAACCCAAGCCAATTTAGTTCTCCCCTAAATTGGTGGCCCCTTTTTGGAGTTTCTTCTTGTTTTCTGCACAGAAGGTCACCTTCAGATGATGAACAGGTTTTTTTAGCTTGAACTTGGACACACATCTAGAAACACAGTTTCAGCCACCTAGCTTAGCTTGAGCACAATCTAAGAGAGGCTATAACTGGTAAGTTAAAGCAACCTATTATTTCATGAAATTATCCTTTCATTTTCTACAGGTTTCAAACCCTGTTTCTTTCTGCCAAAACCACCAAATTCAGCCCAACAGTAACAGAAACACAATAGTGATAAACCAAAAGTATTCCCAGTCCATTGGTATACTGTCTTTGCCTTAAGATTTGTTGCCCCACCAAAATGAAAACTCTAGGGTTGGAGGAAGACTGTGTGTGCTTTGGTAGTGTGTGCTCCATCTGACAGGGTACCAAAACCTTGAGGGGACATCCATAAACAAGTAATAAACAGAATGGACCATTTTGAGACATTGTATTTGCGTTGTTGCTTAATGGTGGCCTCCTTGTGACATCGCACTTGTGACAATAATTAAATGATATTTAAGGTCTAAGTCTTCCAATATGACATGTTCTGGGAGAGGATAGAGTCCTAATTGGGCCTAAATGTATGCTAACTGCACTCTGCATTTACGTCACACAATTTAGATCCTCCAGAAGAAAGTACATACGTAGCTTATTTTAAAGACGGAAGACTTCAAAACAAAGCATGGTACAAATGAGGAGAGTTTAATTCTTTTGCTTTTTAAGCATGTGTGGTACAGCACAACAGACTATGACGCTCTTCACTGAAGGTCACCAAGTAATGCCGGTGATGCTTTAAGGCTGAGAACGTTGACAATTTTTCTCTCTAAGTTTTTCAACAAAGCTTATGCATGGCAGGGAAACAAATGACATGTTTCAAAGTAAGGGCTTATGGAAATAAAAATAATGACTCATTTCTCTCAGGTAGACAGTGATGTATATTAACAAGCTCATCAGTGTCTCTCATGAGTCAGGGCTGGTCCGGACACTGCATTGTATAACCAGTCCTCCATCTTTTAGTACACTGAGAGGTACTCTGTGCTGGATGATTTTTTTTTTTTTTTTTTTTTGCTATATTTCTCAACTTAAGCCATATACTCCTCCTAAATCACATTCTTTTAAAATGATCAATTTTTGGATGATAAAAACAGGCCCCTCTTAAATAAGTAGTATAAACCTCAACAGTAGATTGAAACAAAAAAGACAGGGTGAGCAAGGATACCTAACACTTTCATTCTATTGCTTAATTTCTCTATGTCATGAATTTGAACAAGACGTCTCACTTGTGAAAAATAGCCATGGTGTAAGGAATATTACTTTGAGATTTCAGTATAATTACACTTGTTTTATTCTATCAACTGTCTATAAAATAACAAATACTTAAGTTGCAGCGCTTGGAACCAATATTCTTGTTCTTTGATGCTATAATTACTTTCGCAATAATTAGAAATCTGACACGTATGCTAAAAATAAAAATGCGTATGATCCTTTTCTCAGGGGTTCTATTATCTGAGGAGATAATCAGAAATATGAGGAAATTATATTCACGAGCAGAGTTACTGATATCTACAGTTAGAAAACAAGACAAAACAGCATAAACAGAAGTTTATGTGGGAAGTTTCTGAAATGAGAATGATGCTACTTAGTGGGACATGGTATGACCCTCAAAATCATGTATCACTGCCATCACACACCTGGTGAGAATGGTTCCTGGACAGTAATGGTCACAGCAGGTTTGCTACCCCATTGCATTACTACAGTATCACAACTCTCAAGCTGGTTAGGGATGAGGATGTCAAGACTATTAGCACTAATTATGTTTGGGTCGATGGTATTTTAATTTATTAATAAAAAATAGGCTATATAACCTACATGCACTCTAATTTAATTCTTGTATTAATGATGCAAATGTTATATTCCTCTCTTCATATTAGCAACCAGGACAATTTATAAATAACACAACAATTTATTCCCCAAGTTGCTATTTCATTACTGAGGATATTGAAAGTAATCTAGGCTATTCATTTTTTTCTTACAATAATCAGTTTTATCAAGTGTATAATTACTCTTAAATCAGACAAGAATCCATTCACACAACGTAGAAAATGTGAACTGCAGATACTAAGAGTATAGTTTTGGTTAAAAACTCAATTTTTGGTCTGGAGAGTTGGGTCAGCAGTTAAGAGCACTCACTGACTGCTCCTCTAGAAGTCCTGAGTTCAATTCCCAGCACCCAAATGGTTCTGTATACCATACACTTATGTAATAGGATCTGATTTCCTCTTCTAGTATATATGAAACACACACACTATTTTAAAATGCTTAAAAAAATTCCAATTGCTGTTTGAAAGAAAAAAACTAAAGGACTCTTGTACTGGCTGGTTTTGTGTCAACTTGACACAAGCTGGAGTGATCACAGAGAAAGGAGCCTCAGTTGGGGAAATGCCTCCATGAGATCCAGCTGTAAGGCATTTTCTCAACTAGTGATCAAAGGGAGGAGAGCCCAGCCCACTGTGGGTGGTGCCATCCCTGGGCTGGTAGACCTGGGTTCTATAAAAAAGCAGGCTGAGCAAGCCAGGGAGAGCAAGCCAGTAAGCAACATCTCTCCATGGCCTCTGCATCAGCTCCTGCTTCCTGACCTGCTTGAGTTCCAGTCCTGACTTCCTCTCGTGATGAACAGCATTGTGGAAGTGTAAGCTGAATAAACCCTTTCCTCCCCAACTTGTTTCTTGGTCATGATGTTTGTTCAGGAATGGAAACCCTGACTAAGACAACTCCCTTCAAGCCTACCATTTTAAAGTACCAGCTGTGTGAATTTATGAATGTTACTTAACTTCTCTGTGACTTCTTTTTAAAATTATTATTATTTTATATATTTACATTTCAAATGTTTCTTTTCCTGGTCTCTCCTCCACAACGCCCCCACCCTTTCGCCCCTCCCCTTTGCCTCTACGAGGGTGCTACCCCCACCAACTCCCACCTCAGCCCTCCAACATTCCCATTCTCTGGGACATCAAGCTTCCACGAAAATCCTCTCCCACTGATTCCAGATAAGGCAGTCCTCTGTTATATGGGTAGCAGGAGCCACGGACTGACTTGTGTATGATCGCCGATTGGTGGCTTATTCCTTGGAGCTCTGAAGGACCAAGTTAGTTGGTACTGCTGTTTTTCCTATGGGGTTGCAATTCCTTTAGCTCTTTCCCTAACTCTTGCATGGGATCCCTGGGCTCAGTCTAATGGTTGGTTGTGAATACATGCATCTGTCCATCTGTCTTAGGTGCTGGCAGAACCCCAAAGAGGTCAACCATGTCAGGCTCTTGTCTGTAAGCACATCTTGGCATCAGCAATAACATGATAAGAATATTTATGATCCCCTACAGCATAGGGTTTATTGGCTCTACACATTCTTTGTCATTAATGTACTCTTCTTTTAAGTTGTAGTTGAAAAGTTCCTAGTAGACAGATCTTGCGTAATTTCTACCTGTCTGTGGCAATACATCTATGGGTTTAAAATATTGCTTTTCAAGCTTTCAAGAGCTTTACTCAGTATGATTTGATCATATTCATCCCCCTTCCCCAATTCTTTCCACATCCACTCCTGCTTTTCTATTCTCCTAACATTGTGTCCTTAAAAAAAATATCAAGGGCAATTTGTGCCGCCCAAACATTCTCGGATGTTTTGACTCACACTGGAGCATGGCTGACTTAGCAAGTGCTGTACTCCTGGAGAAAACAGTTTCTCTCTTTCCAAGAAGCTGACAACTGCTGACCAATTCATGAACAGACGTGGGGTTACATGGCCACCTGTCTCCTCCCTGAGGACTTGGGCTTACACAGGTAGGAACTGTGTGTGCTCACATGTCTTAACAAGCGCTCTGACTTCATATGTGCAGCTGCCCTGCCGTGTCCGGAAGAAAGACAATGTCTGCCATCTCTGGCTCTTACACTCACTCTGCTGCACTGACAGTGCTATTTTAACATATATTTGTGTTGGCTTGTGCACATGGGGGCAGTGCTCACAGAGGCCAGAAGAAGGTGTCTCACTAATCCTCTGAAGGTGGACACAGAGGCTCCCTGATATGGGTGTTAGAAATTGAACTCAGGTCCTCTAAGAGCAGTATGCGCTCCTAATCACTGGGCCACTTCTGTAACTCCGTATGTTTCTCATCGATCCTCTTTATCTTGTCTAGTTATTTGCATGGAACTGGATTTTATTAATCAAGATTCAAAGTTTCATTTGTCTATTTTTTCCACCACAATCATTATAATTTATTTTATCAATAGCTAGCATCCTGTCATTTTACTGTAAGAGTTCTCAATTTCTTTATTTTTAATTTTTAATCTTTTCAGCCAGACTGATTATGTTTCATTTATTCTCTACTTCAAAAGCTATTTCATGTTCTAATTTATTTTTTAATGTCTATATTTATATAAAAATAGTTAATCTTTCTGCAGCTTCCAAAAGTGAAACAATGCGTATAGACTTCACAACCCTTTCCTCTGTGCATTTGTGTGCACACACACCACACATACATACATGTGCACACAGGTACACACAGACTCACACACCACATGCATACATGTGTGCGTACGCACAGACAGAGACAGATGGACAGATAGGTAGGCAGGCACACACACACACCCTCCACACCCACACCCACACACACCCATACCCCCCCCACACCTACACTCCCCATACCTTCCCCCCACCAACTCACACCTACACTCCCCACACCCCCCCACACCAACTCACACCCACACACCCACATACACACACACACACACACACACACACACATAGAGCTTCAGCACATTTTTTTTCACATTTTTACTTTTGTCCTCTTTACAATCATTGTTTTAATTTTTCAGCTGTTTTTTTGTTTATGATTTTCATTATTATTATTAGTGGTGGGTGATCCTACTAAAATGTATTTACTTATCAATAATATTTATAGAGCTTTAGTTTTTAAAAATGTATTTAGTGTGTGTGTATGTATCTATGCATACATGTGTGTGTTCATGTGTATATGTGGGTATTTATTTGCATGTATGTGCACGTGTGTGTGTGTATTATGCATGTATTTGCATATACTCATATATGAGCATGCCATAACATGTATGTAGAAATGAGGACAACTTGCAGGTGTGGGTACTCTCTTCCTACTATGCGTGTCTGGGAGTCAGACTCTAACTTTCAGGGGTGGCTGCAAGCATCTTTACCTGCTGAACCATCTTGCCAGGCCTGCATTGCTTGTTCATGGATGGTAATCACTTCTATTCTGTGTCCAGTTCTGGTTGGCCTCAAACTCATTATGTAGTTAAGGATGATCTTGAACCTCTGATCCTCCCACTTCTACTTCTCAAGTGCTGAGATTAAGGCTGTGCACCACCATGCCCCATTTACGACACACCAAAGATCAAATCCAGGGCTTAGAGTGTGCTAGAAAAATGCTTTCTCGATTCCACTACACTCCCATTGATTGAGATGCTTCTTACAAAGGATATTTGTGAGGAATGATGCAATTTGTGATGTTCTTTCAGGTTATCTGGAGAGTTTACTGGATTCAGAGGTCATTTATTCTCAAAAGACCTGGATTA